>NC_058083.1:270828356-271128356 GCF_014858855.1 Bufo gargarizans
CACCGCACAGTAGTCTCCACGCGGTTAAGTGTCTTCATCAACACCATGTCGCGTAGCACAGTATCAAGCTACAAGACAAGATCAGGGAAGGATGGTTCCACTAAGTCGTCTTCTGTTAGCAATGCGGCTGCCATTGCCCGCGCAAAGGCAGAAGCTGCGAAGGTCAAAGCAGCCTTTGCCGAACAAGAAATGAAGATGAAAGAAGAAAAGGCACAGCTGGAAATGAAGATGAAAGAAGAAAAGGCACAGCTGGAAATGAAGATGAAAGAAGAAAAGGCAAAGCTAAAGGCTGAGAAAGCAAAGCAACAGGCTTAAATAGACATGCAAAAGGTCCTCTTAGATGCAAAGCTAGAGAAACTCGCCGTAGAGAAAGAAACGGCACCCGCCATAGCTGAAGCAGAGTTCTTGGAGGCAGTGGAATACCCAAAAACCGGAAGTCACCGCAGCGTGCTTAGCCCAGAACTCGGCCAGCAAGATCCTGTACAACGCACTTCAGAGTACGTCCGTCAACACTCCAGACCAAGCAGCAATGCTGATCCATTCCCAGGAACCGAAGATGTCACCTATGCCACAGAAGAATCATACCGTCCAAAAGAAAGAGTCACACTCAGAACCCAGTCCTACAAACAAGAGAACCCAGAGCCACGTGACAAAACTCCAGCTAACTTACCTGCACACCAAGGAAGCCAGCTTCCAGTCCAGCCTGCAGAGCCACCGCATCCCATAAGACGGTATGACATGGGCTGGCCTAAGTCAGAGACTCCATACAGGTATGATCGCACACCACACTCTCACTGTGACTTTCCACCTCCAACCAACCTTAGTAGTAACCAGAGCACAATAGACTTTGCCAGGTTCTTTACTAAACGAGAGCTTGTTACAAAGGGACTGGCGAAGTTCAGCGATCGCCCTGAAAACTATAGAGCATGGCAGGCCTCCTTTTATAACATTACAAAAGACTTGGGTCTGTCATACAGTGAGGAGATAGACTTCCTCGTAGATCGACTTGGAAAAGACTCGGTAGAACATGCCAAGAGAATCAGGGATATTAATATAAACTACCCAGAGATTGGCCTAAAAATGATCTGGGATAGACTTGATGAATGTTATGGTTCTGCAGAGGTCATAGAGGATGCGTTGTTTAAAAGAATTGACAAATTCCCTAAAATATCTAGCAAAGGGTTCCAGAAACTTAGGGATTTAAGTGATCTACTGATGGAATTACAGGTTGCCAAAGCCGAAGGGGATTTACCGGGGCTTGCTTTCCTCGACACTGCCAGAGGTGTCAAACCTATTGTATTAAAGCTTCCCTACAACCTGCAGGAGAAATGGGTCTCCCACGGGTCAAGGTACAAACATACCTACAATGTGCCATTCCCTCCCTTCAGTGTGTTTGTTGACTTTGTAAGGCTAGAAGCTAATATTCGTAATGACCCTAGCTTTGATCTATCACAGTCTTGTGCCACTCCCTATGACCACAGACCACACAAAGGATCAGTGGCAGTGCACAAAACTAACATTTCACCTGCAGATTCTTACAGGCATTACGGCTCCGCCAGCCGCGAAACAGTCAAAGATCCTGGTAAGCAGTGCCCTCTACACAAGAAGCCACACCCTCTTCTGAAGTGCAGAGCCTTTAGAGAAATGTTCATAGGAGATCGCAAAGCCTTCCTCAAGGAGAACCGCATTTGCTACAAGTGCTGCTCATCTACATCACATATTGCCAAAGACTGTCAGGTTAGTGTAAAATGCACAGAATGCAACAACTCCGATCACAACACGGCCCTACATCCTGGGCCTTCCCCATGGACCTCATCACAAAGTAACAGTGCCAGAGAGCATGGCGGGGAGGAAAGTAACTCTGAAGCTAACCCACCAGCAGTTACTTCACAATGCACTGAAGTCTGTAAAGGACTCGTAGGCGGCAGGTCCTGCTCAAAAATCTGCCTAACAAAAGTATACCCAAAGGGCTGCAGAGACAAAGCCATCAATGTTTACGCCATCCTAGATGACCAAAGTAATGCGTCCCTAGCCAAATCTACTTTCTTTGACATTTTCAGCATCAAAGGGCCCAACACTCCTTATTCCCTAAAGACCTGTGCAGGTAGTGTAGAAACAGCGGGGAGGAGAGCTAGTGGCTATCTAATCGAATCCATAGATGGTAAAACGTGTTTTTCTTTACCAACTATTACTGAATGTAACCAAATTCCTGATAATAGACACGAGATCCCTACACCAGAGGTAGCCATACATCACCCCCATTTACAGCGTATAGCCCATCTCTTAACAAAACTTGATCCTAACGCTCAGATAATCCTACTCCTAGGGAGAGATATCTTACAAGTTCATAAAACTAGAGAACAGATAAATGGCCCACATCATGCTCCTTATGCCTAAAGGCATGACCTAGGATGGGTCATAGTAGGAGATGTCTGCTTAGGAAGCATACACAAACCAACTTCCATTAATAGCATGCTTACAAGCACATTAGATAATGGACGTCCCTCTATCTTCCAACCATGTAAAAACAACTTCCTCATAAAGGAATTGCCACATAGCACTCAACTACCTTGTTCTTTCATAGACTCTGTAGACCACGACATAGCTTGTGACAGTGACAAAGACCATCTAGGTTGCTCAGTGTTCCAAAGGACCAAGGAGGACAATCGGGTAGCAATGTCCCACGAAGACAGATTGTTTTTAGAAACCATGCAAAAGGAAATCACTAAGGATGAAACAAATAGTTGGGTAGCACCCCTTCCCTTCAGGCTTCAAAGGCAACGTTTGCCTAACAACAGAGAGCAAGTCTACAGACGTTTTGTCTCTCTAAGGCGTAGCTTCTACAAGAAACCAGAAATGAAAGACCACTTCTTTACTTTCATGAGGAAAATATTTGAGAATGGTCATGCTGAGGTAGCTCCTACCCTTAAAAACTCAGAAGAATGTTGGTATTTACCCATATTCGGGGTTTACCACCCAAAGAAACCGGGTCAAATTAGAGTAGTGTTTGACTCTAGTGCAAAATATGAAGGCGTCTCCTTAAACGACGTCCTGCTCTCAGGTCCTGATCTTAACAACAAGCTCCTAGGAGTACTGCTTCGTTTTCGCAAAGACTCTGTTGCCTTCATGGCAGACATTCAGCAGATGTTTCATTGCTTTCTCTTTAAAGAGGAACACAGAAACTTCTTAAGATTTCTTTGGTTTGTTGACAATGACCCCACAAAAGATATTGCGGAGTACCGCATGCGGGTACATATCTTTGGTAACAGCCCCTCCCCTGCAGTTGCAACTTATGGTCTTAGACACTCTGCTCAGGAAGGCGAACTAGAATATGGGTCAGACGTCAGACAATTCGTAGAAAGAGACTTTTATGTAGATGACTGTCTAAAATCACTACCCACTGTTGAGGATGCAATAAGTCTCCTTAAGAGAGCTCAAGAAATGCTTGCATGCTCAAACCTGAGACTCCACAAAATAGCCTCTAATAGTAAGCAGCTGATAGAAGCATTTCCCTCTCAAGACCATTCAAATGACCTACAGAGCTTAGACTTAGGGACTGACTCCCTTCCTATACAACGTAGCCTTGGTCTCCTCTGGGATCTAAAATCAGATACGTTTACCTTCCAAGTCAGCCAGGAAGAGAAGCCCTTTACCCGTAGAGGTGTCCTGTCTGCCATAAACAGTCTTTATGATCCCTTAGGATTCACTGCCCCTGTTACAATCCAGGGCAAATCACTACTTAGAGACTTAACTCAGGAAACATTGGATTGGGATCACCCACTATCCCCTAAAAAAAGAAACCTATGGATAGAGTGGAGAAACTCCCTAAAGACTTTATCTAGCCTGCATGTTCCACGTTCTTACACTCCTGTGCCATCCACAGAAGTAAAAACACAAAAACTCTATGTATTCTCTGATGCGTCCATCAAAGCAATTGCCGCTGTAGCGTATCTTAAAACTATAGATAACAAAGGTCAGTGCCACACAGGGTTTGTCATGGGCAAAGCAAAACTCGCACCACTTCTCGAACATACAATACCCAGGCTAGAACTCTGTGCCGCTGTACTAGCCGTTGAACTAGCGGAATTAATTACAACAGAGATAAACCTAGAGATTCGAGACACCGAGTTTTATACAGACAGTAAAGTGGTCCTGGGCTACATTTACAACCAAACTAGGCATTTTTACGTTTACGTTAACAACCGAGTGTTAAGATTTAGGAGGTCCACTATCCCAAAGCAATGGCACTTTGTACCTACTGTACCCAGCAGACTTAGCAACCAGGTCAGTTGCTGCCAGTCACCTTAAGAACACAGTCTGGTTCACGGGTCCTGCTTTTCTATACAACTCAGAACATTCTTCTGCCTGTGACTCATATGAGCTGTTAGATGCAGATTCTGACAAAGAAATCCGCCCCCAGGTATCTGTACTACTCACTGTAAATTCGTACAATCAGCTCGGTAGTCAGCGCTTCATCAGGTTTTCCACCTGGAAGTCACTTGTGCGAGCTATCACCTGCTTAGCACACGTGACCCGTTCCTTCAAGCATGCCCCATTTGTTATGGAATGTAACTGCAAAGGTTGGCACCATTGTAAGAATGGATACTCAGTTAGTGAGCTAGAACAATCGAAAAGTCTAATTATTTGTTCCATGCAACGAGAGACATTCGCTAAGGAACTCTACTGCATCAACAACAAAAAACCTGTGTCAAAAGACAGTGCGTTAGTGAAGCTCGATCCAGTCCTTGATGAGAATGGTCTGCTAAGAGTGGGAGGGCGGCTTAAAGAGGCCAAATTAGGGTTTAATGAGAAACATCCTATCATAATACCTGGTCATCATCATTTAGCTTCCTTGCTTGTAGAGCACTACCACAGTAAGATAAAACACCAGGGCCGACTATTTACCGAAGGGGCATTACGTACTGCTGGGCTGTGGGTCGTTGGTGTAAAAAGGTGTATTAACAAATGTATATTCAAATGCATCATTTGCCACAAACTACGTGGGGGTTTACAAACGCAAAGAATGGCCAATCTCCCACCCGACAGGGTTAACATGGACCCTCCATTTACTAATGTGGGCCTTGACGTGTTTGGTCCCTGGTCCGTTATCACACGTCAAACTAGAAGTAGCCACGCTAGTTCCAAGCGATGGGCAGTCATTTTCAAGTTGTATGTCAATTCGAGCCGTCCACATTGAAGTTATTGAGTCTATGGATACTTCTAGCTTCATAAATGCCCTCAGGCGCTTTATTGCAATCAGAGGTCCTGTAAAGCAAATCCGCTCTGACAGAGGCACAAACTTCGTTGGAGCTGCTAATGAGCTAAAGATTCTCTCCAACTTGGATAATAACAGTGTAAAAAGATTCCTTAGTGAGCAAGGATGCACTTGGATTTTCAATTCCCCTCATTCTTCTCACATGGGAGGAGCCTGGGAAAGAATGATTGGCATAGCCCGCAGAATCTTGAACTCTATTTTCCTACAAGTGGGTAATGCTAGACTCTCTCATGAATGCCTTACAACCTTTATTATCAATGCCAGACCCTTGGCTCCGATATCAAATGACCCAGGAGATCCAATACTGCTTACGCCTGCCTCTCTACTTACCCAAAAGACTGGTATAATGAGTGCTCCTTCTGGAGAGTTTGGCACCACAGATCTCTACAAACGCCAATGGAGACAAGTGCAAGGCCTTGCCGATACCTTCTGGAATAGGTGGAAGAGGCAATATCTTCCCACCTTACAGACAAGAACCAAATAGCACACAGTTAAGCCCAACCTAAAACCTGATGACATTGTTCTGGTTAAAGACTCTCGGGCTCAAAGAAATCATTGGCCTTTGGGCCTCATTACTAAAGTGTTCCCAAGTGAAGACGGACATGTCCGTAAAGTAGAGGTCACGATTTTCAAACAAAATGAGACCAAACTGTTTATCAGACCTACTTCCGAACTAATCCTACTGTTACCTGTTGAGGACTCTAATGGTGACATCGGCTGATGTCAAGCGGGGAGTGTACTGTCTTCTTTCATAGTTTGTTAATGTGAGTGCTCATGTGTGTGCCTTCAGCACCATCTAGTGACCTTTAGCTGTAAGTGCATCTTCTGCCTTTTTAAGTTATGCATATTCATTAGGTCACCTGACTTCCTGCTCACAGTGCTTTCTGGGAAAGAGACAAGCTCCTGCTTCCTTTTCTCCTCACCTCATGGAAGGAGCAGCTGCACATTGTGTGTCCCTTACTAAAGCATCGTCGGTAAGGGATTTATTCATCTTATTAACTAGTAGAATGGTGATATCTGCCTGTTGAACTACATACAGACCCCGGGGGTACATGTTGTGAGAACAGGACATACAGGAATACCTAAAGTCCTATCTAACCCTAAAGGACCCTGGTACTAATGACAGGAATGAGACATCCTGTTCTTCCAAAAAGAAAGATGAACGGGAGTCTCCCCAAAACAACAAAGAAATGCAACACACAGAAAAGCCAAAATACAAAGGGAAAGGTAACAACTTCCAAGAAGCTATGGCAGCACCAGGAACTCAGCCGAGATCGAAACACCAGCTATTCACAGGTCCAACTAAAGCTATAAACCGCACAGCATTGTGGGAGTGACAACTATAAAATGACCACAATAGCAACACCTGGAGGTTAAGGGTGTGGCCAGTATGTGAAACCACACGCGCCTATTGTACCACATGTTGCCAGTCTCAAAGATCTCCTGCCACTCACTGTCGCAGGGACGTCTGTATGTCTCAGTACATCCGTGATATCCGTGACAACAGGACAATGGTGGAGACCACATGGGATGAGGCTTTTATAGGGCTGTGACATCACAGGGAATGGCTACCTACGGATTGGCTAACTGCATGGCATTATGGGTGGTCTCACGTTCCCGGGCTTCATACTTTCACTTTGTAACAAGTACAGCCGCCATTTTTGGAATTTTGGGGGAAAAAAAGGAAGCACATGGAAATTTGGCTTTGTTGCGAATCAGTTTTCCTAAACTTTTGACCAAATTCTGCTTCGATATGTATTTTAGGAAAGTTTGATTTCTGCAGCCTGAATATTCCTTTGTAGATATCTCATTGTTTGACCAAAAAACATAAATTATATGCAATTGAACTTTCATGTTTGTTGTTCAATATTTTAACTTAATAATGAACAAAAAGCAGTTCTTTTGATTTTGAGGTAGGATATTATCCTCTCATTGCCACTTAGTGGCAAGGATAATTTAAGCAGATGAAAGCACAGCAGGTTTCATTCATTCCCTTCTACTTTTACCACATTGTAATCAGGTCATTAATTTGTTTCATTCTAAGCTCCTGTGTACCTTGTCATTCACACAGCGGTACACTTGCTACAAAGTAAAACAACAAATTGTTAGCATTCATTATACATTGCTAGCATGTATTAACATTACACATGCAATCTAATGAAACTAATAATAATTAATAATTTACTAATAAATGCAGCAGTTAGCTCAGAAACCAAAGTTTATTAAAGGGGTTATCTGACCTTTAACGATGATGTGCAATAGTTTACATGCATTAAGATTGTTGTGGAAATTTTATTAGGATGTGTATTATCACATACTTAAGTACTTTCTGTAAGGCTACTTTCAAAGGAGCAAGTTGTACACTCTGGACTCGGAGCGTGCTATGTAACCCTTAGAGATCTGGAATGTATTGGATAACAGTAACAGCATTATGTCACTGTTATTCAATACATTCCAGACCTTTAACGGTTACATAGCATCATAAATCAATATAATGCTATGCGACCATGGCAGTGCTAGGCAGTGGCGTACCGCCAATATAGGCAGGGTATGCCACTGCTATGGGGCCCGCAGCACAGGGGGGCCCGGAGCGCATGTTAGGCCCCGCCCCCTATGTCTACTCTGCACAACTATTCCTACTATGAATGAATGGGCCGGCATTGAGGTAGCCTGGGCTCCCCACCCCCCTGTTATTTACTTCTGTCAAGACTTAGAGTGCAGGCTCAGGAGAACCGCAGGGCAGCAGCATTACACGTCAGCAGGAACGATGAGCCAATGAGGAGCGGGTTTTACACACGTGCCTGCTGATGCTGGTTGATGCTGCCAGGTCCGCGATCAGAAGGAAGCAGCAGACCAATCTGTGTTTGTTATGTGAGTGTGTGTATATATATTGTGACAGGACCAGGGGGAAAGTAGTAGAAGGAGTCTACATTTCACCTAGGTTCCTGTCCTATACGTTCTAAAAAGCAGCCAGGGAATTGACAGCAAGGCAAACTAGGTTTTCTCTTTGCAAGGGTTTTGTTAAAAAAAAAAACTGGTTAAAAGGGCCTGGCTGCTTGGAGCAGGGAGAGATGGGTGGGTCCCTGCTCCAATTAGCCACTCTAGGTATTCAGGGTAACTGTGGCTAATCACCTTGGAACCTGAGTGTGCTATAAAAGGGCAAACAGCTCACTAGCTGCTCTCTCTGCTCCTGGGAAGAACCCTGCTGGGTGAGTCAAAAACAACAGTGTGTTTTGTTGATGGAGCTGGGCATAAGGCTCAGTTTCATGTAGTTAGGGACTACTGCCTGTTTAGACGTAGTGGCCAGACGGCCAGGTATTTTATTTGTTTTGAACTGTTTTGTTTAATATTTATTTTTCTGCAAAAGTCAATAAAACTGGCTGAGGCCAGTTGCACTATACTTGCTTGGACTGGACTGTGTTTTATGTGCCTATAGCGCCCGTCTATCCCAGGAGACGGCGGTCCCGTGAGCTAATCCCATTACATGGTGGAGGCTGCGCTGGCACAAAAAATCCAGCAAGTTTTATGTCCTGGGTTAAGTCTGCTGTTCTGAAAAATACAAACAGTTCAGATATGGAGGAAGTGAAGTGCTGAAACAGATGATCCAGGCTAACATACAGCTCCAAAAGGCGAATGCTAACCAGCAGGAAACCAATCGGTTGTTCATGGAGACTACGCAAGCTGGTTTCAGAGAACAGCAATCGCTTAATAAAAGTCTGGTGGAGTAGATAGCGGTGCTGGCTGAAAGGCCGCATGTCCAGGAGGAATCCATCTCTGTGGGGAGGAGAGTGTAAGCTTCCCTTCAAAAAATGGTAGCAGGGGATGATGTGGAGACCTACCTCACCATTTTTGAAAAAGCCGCTGAAAGAGAGAAACTCCCAGGCGAACAGTGGGTAGACACCCTTGCTCCATTTCTAAGTGGGGAGCCACAGAAATCCTACTATGATTTGAGTGAGCAGGATGCCATACAGTACCCAAAACTGAAAGCAGAAATTCATGCTCGCTTAGGTGTAACATCTGCGGTCAGAGCCCAGCGAGTGCACAACTGGACTTTCCAATTGGATAAACCAGCGAGGCTAAAAAATGGCTACAGCCAGAGGTATCTACAGCCACTCAGGTGGTGGAAAGAGTGGTCCTGGACCGGTTTGTTCGTGGTCTACCAGTTCGGATACAGCGCTGTGTGTACAGCACTGTGTGGGACAAGCGGACCCCAGGGATGTGGATTAGCTCGTCGCCCTAGTGGCGCGGTATCTGAACACCGAGGAGTATCTCCAAGACCTCTCTCCTACTTGGCCGGCCCCAGGGAGCCAGAAGTCTACTGATCGCGGTAAGACTGTTCCTAATCTAAAGGGGGCGAGGGAGGGCCATAAAGTAGGAACTGAGACTGATCTATTAGCCAGACCTCTTAAACCAGTTAGCCCTAGACAGCCTTGGGCGGTCAAAAACATTGTTTGCTGGCGATGTCAAGGACTGGGCCACGTGGCTGCCAACTGTGCTTTCGCTGATGAGCCTATGGAGTGTGACAGTGGGCGGAGGAGGTCATTGTTTGCGGGACCTGCCTACTCTGCCTTGCCGACCCCAGATATGGAGCGACAAACTTGCACCTTGGTGATTGAAGGACACTCAGTTCAAGCTCTGTTGGACTCTGGTAGTCTAGTGACTCTTGTGCATGGTAGCCTGTTGGACACTAGGAAGCTGCAAAAGAGACAGATGGGGGTCATCTGCATACATGGGGATACAAAAGAGTACCCCACTGCTATAGTCTATACTGATATAGTTTTGAAACCCTGTGCGGGAAAGTAACCCATGAAGTGGAAGTTGTAAATAGTCTATTGCATACTGTCATTGTGGGGTGTGATTTTCCTCTGTTTTGGCAAATGTGGAATATGCTTGATATGTGTTTAAGTGGGTCTGCTGTAGATCCCATTCCCCTGGCTGAACCTGAAAATGTGCAAACAGTAGGGGTGACCCAGAGTGAAACCGAGAACTTTCCCTTAGCAGTGCTTGCAGGTGATACTGATGATGTTCCGGAAATTGGTCTCCCTGACTTGCCAGTCTCCAATGATAACTTTGGGACAGCTCAACTCAGGGACCCTACATTAACCCACACATGGCAAAGTAGGCATGTGAAAGTAGTCAATGGGGTGCCTCAAGAAACTGGGGTAGAGAAAATATTTCCCCATTTTTTTTATAGAGAATGAACTCTTATATAGAGTTGATGAGCAAAATGGACAAGTTGTGGAGCAACTTGTGGTCCTAAAATCGCATCGCCAAAAGGTGATGGATCTAGCCCATTCACATGTGCTAGGAGGGAACTTGGCTTATGAAAAAACCAAAGAACGGATTTTGCAGAGGTTTTATTGGCCCGGGGTACATAAAGAGATAAAAGAATACTGTGATTCATGCCCAAAGTGTCAATTACACAACCCGGTAGCGACCTTTAGGAGTCCTTTAGTGCCACTCCTGATTATTGAAACTCCCTTCGAGAGGATTGCAATGGATTTGGTGGGACCTCTTGTTAAGTCTGCCAGAGGTCACCAATACATTTTGGTTGTCCTTGATTATGTTACCCGCTATCCTGAAGCAATACCTCTAAGGAAAACCTCTGCAAAAGTGATAGCCAAGGAATTGTTCCAGATGTTTACTAGAGTGGGCATACCTAAAGAAGTAGTCATTAACCAGGGGACGCCCTTTATGTCAAAGGTTACAAAAGAGTTGTGTAACTGTTGAAAATAACTCACTTGCGTACCTCAGTTTATCACCCCCAAACGGATGGACTAGTCGAAAAGGTTCAACAAAACCTTAAAAGGGATGCTCAGAAAAGTAGTGGCACAGGATGGGAAAGACTGGGATTGTCTTTTACCATATCTTATGTTTTCTGTACGGGAGGTGCCTCAAGCATCTATCGGATTTTCTCCCTTCGAGCTAGTTATATGGTCGGCACCCTTGGGGTCTTTTGGATATTGCCAAAGAGACCTAAGAGAGTGAGGCTACACCCTACAAAAGTGTGATTGAACACTTGTCCCAAATGCAGGAAAGGATTGAAAAAGTAATGCCCATTGTAAAAGAATACTTGCTGCAGGCCCAGGAGAGTCAGTCCCGGGTTTACAACAGGTCGGCTAAAGTAAGAAACTTCAACCCTGGGGATAGGGTATTAATCCTTGTCCCTACAGTAGAAAGTAAATTTTTGGCCAAATGGCAAGGACCTTATGAAATAGTTGAGAAGGTCGGAGAGGTGAATTACCGGGTTCACCAACCAGGTAGACGTAAGCCCTACCAAATTTATCATGTGAACCTAATCAAACCCTGGAAGGACCGAGAGGTGTTAGCAGCTTACAGCAGTGGAAAAAAGGATGTAGCGTTGAGATACCAGAGGTAAAAATTGCAGACACTTTGTCGGGATCTCAAACCCAAGAGGCAAAGGAGTTTGTACAGAAAAATAAAGATGTCTTTTCTGAGCTACCTGGTCGAACAGATATGATTAAACATGATATTGTAACCAAACCAAGGGTCAGAGTCAACCAAAAGCCTTATAGAATACCTGAGGCTAGACGTAAAGCTGTCTCCCAAGAAGTCCAAACAATGCTTCAGTTAGGGGTTATAGAGGAGTCCCATAGTGACTGGTCTAGTCCTATAGTCTTGGTTCCCAAACCTGATGGCACCATACGTTTCTGTAATGACTTCAGGAAACTGAACACTGTCTCAACGTTTGATGCTTACCCAATGCCTCGAGTGGATGAGCTGATTGATAGGCTTGGTAATGCTAGGTTCTTTACCACATTAGATCTTACGAAAGGTTACTGGCAAGTACCGTTGACTGAAGGGGGCCAAAGAAAAAACTGCTTTTAGTGTCCCTAATTGCCATTTTCAGTATGTAGTCCTTCCCTTTGGTTTGCATGGGGCCCCGGCCACATTCCAGAGGATGATGGACAAAATTTTAAGACCACATCGTAGATACGCAGCTGCCTATTTAGACGATGTGATAATCCATAGCAAGGATTGGGAAAGTCATCTACCCAGGGTAGAAGCCGCCCTGAATTCTATTAGGGAAGCGGGTTTGACAGCGAATCCCAAAAAATGTGCCATTGGGCAAGAAGAGGCAAAGTACTTGGGGTACACGATTGGGCGAGGAGTTATAAAACATCAAATAAACAAAGTGGAAGCAATCCAGAGCTGGCCAAGGCCTTTGAACAAAAAACAAGTCAGAGCGTTCCTAGGTTTAATTGGTTATTATAGGCGTTTTATTGAAAATTTTGCCAGCATTGCGAGCCCTTTAACAGACCTTACAAAAGGGAAGGATTCAACCATGGGCAAATGGACTACGGAGGCGGAACAAGCCTTTCAGAACCTGAAGCAGGCTCTATGTGCCCACCCAGTGTTAGTCACACCAGATTTTAAAAAGGAGTTAATTGTGCAAACAGATGCCTCGGATGTTGGTATAGGGGCTGTGTTGTCGCAAGTAAGGGCTGGGGAAGAGCATCCAGTAGTGTACCTAAGTAAAAAGTTAAATGAACATGAAAATAAATACTCCATTGTAGAAAAGGAGTGTTTGGCAATTAAGTGGGCCGTAGAAGCTCTCAGGTATTATTTGGTAGGGAGAACATTCAAACTGGTAACTGACCATGCCCCCCTTAAATGGATGTGCCAAAACCGTGAGAAAAACAGGCGAGTGACCCGATGGTTCATGTCTCTTCAAGATTATAGTATTACAGTTGAACATAGGCCCGGGCGTCAGCTGGGAAACGCCGATGCCCTGTCCAGGATGTACTGTTTAAGGGCACAGAGTGTTCCTACCCCAAGGTCGAAGCAGGGGGGAGGATATGTGACAGGACCAGGGGGAAAGTGGTAGAAGGAGTCTACATTTCACCTAGGTTCCTGTCCTATACGTTCTAAAAAGCAGCCAGGGAATTGACAGCAAGGCAAACTAGGTTTTCTCTTTGCAAAGGTTTTGTTAAAAAAAAACTGGTTAAAGGGGCCTGGCTGCTTGAAGCAGGGAGAGATGGGTGGGTCCCTGCTCCAATTAGCCACTCCAGGTACTCAGGGTAACTGTGGCTAATCACCTTGGAACCTGGGTGTGCTATAAAAGGGCAAACAGCTCACTAGCTGCTCTCTCTGCTCCTGGGAAGAACCCTGCTGGGTGAGTGAAAAATAGTGTGTTTTGTTGATGGAGCTGGGCATAAGGCTCAGTTTCATGTAGTTAGGGACTACTGCCTGTTTAGACGTAGTGGCCAGACGGCCAGGTATTTCATTTGTTTTGAACTGTTTTGTTTAATATTTATTTTTCTGCAAAAGTCAATAAAACTGCCTGAGGCCAGTTGCACTATACTTGCTTGGACTGGACTGTGTTTTATGTGCCTATAGCGCTCGTCTATCCCAGGAGACGGCGGTCCTCTGAGCTAATCCCGTTACTATATATATCTATGTTCCCATTCTCTATTTATACATGACTCATATATCTTTTGTTAAAAATAAATCCACATATACAATGTCTCCCCAGTAAAGTCATTCCTGGTCTTCCGGGCACTGGTCCTATGGACGGAGCAGCGGTTACCATGAGTGGCTTGCGGCGCAGGCCTCGTTGTCGCTCTGACATGGTTATGTGTTCAGACAATTGATCACATGACCGGACTTGCGACCACATAACAGGCATATCCGGGAGCCTGAGGGGCAAGAGACATGTGCACTGAGGATTACAACATGCCAATACCATCCCTTTATGAATTTTCTATAAATTATATTTGAATACACTTCATATGCACAATAAATGATAAATGTTTTGTTCCACTGTACCATGCACTAGCACTTTTATATGATCATATTTTTTGTGATGGGGTCTGTTATTAGAAATGATGCACATTTGTGATAGTTAATTACATGATTGGATTATAAATGATGTTAACTGGTATAAATAAGCCCAATGCACTATTGCACTTTGTCACTGCTTGAGAAAGGTCCCAGCAAGTGGACCGAAACGTCGCTGTCTGGTGACTAAAGCCTACATTAGAATTTTACGCCCTGGATGTGCCGTGGAATTTTTTCATTTTCTGGATTACTTTGGGGTGGATCGTCCCCACAGCCGCTGGCACTCTACACACACAAGTGGGCTTGCAGTGCTGCCCAGACTTTGTTTATTCAATGGTGACCCAAGGTGGGATATTGAGAGAAAAATACAAGCCCTGTTACAGGAGGCTTTAGAAGCCCAGTTCATCGATATGAAATTAAAGGAGTTCCTTACAGTTGCATATCCGATGACAGCTGTTTTGTATTTACTGCCTAAGATACACAAACAATTAAAAAATCCACCAGGGAGACCCATTCTGTCGGGAAGGAGATCAATACTGTCTAACATCTCAATATTTCTAGATAAGATTTTGCATCATTATGCCATCTCTTCAAAATCTTATATTGAGGATATAACAGATTTTTTTTTAAATAAGCTAGCGGATACAGCACTCCCATGAAATATAATCTTGGCCTCACTGGATATCACCAGTCTATATACATCTATCAGACACACATTTGGCATAGAGGTGGTAAAATACATTCAGCGCTGTCTGTGGGATGCCAGTACTTCATCCTGAGCCTCCTACATACAGTACTGACTTGCAATTATTTCTTATTTGGTGACTATTATTACATGCAACAGAGGGGGACTGCCATGGGGTCGAATGTGGCCCCAACGTATGCCAACATGGAGGTCGCCTTCTTGGAGGAGAGGTACATCTATGTATCACACCATTTCAGACATGTTCTGAGGTGGTGGCGATACATAGATGACGTCTTCTTAATTTGGACGGTTACTGAACCAGAATTGGAGGACTTTTTCCAGTTTCTGAACACTATTGATCCAGACATTAAATTCACATTAGAGTACTCAAGGAAGGAAATTCATTTCTTAGATACACATATACTGTAACAATTATGGAAAATATCATCACCACAGATGTCTATGTGAAACCGACAGATAGGAACACGCTAATAAGTTATAGGATTGCACATCCGAGATCCATGGTGAAATTATTACCATTAAGTCAATACTTACGTGCAAAACGGATTGTAAGTAATAATCAACAATTGGAAGTAACATTTAATAAGATGACACAGGCCTTCCAGGATAGAGGTTTTCCTCCATCCTTACTGAAGGAACATCTTAACACGGTAAACAAAAAATCTCGTACTGATCTTTTGAACAAGAAAAAGGTAGATAAAAAACAATGGAAGAGAATTCCTTTAGTAACAACATACACTGAAGATAGTCAACAGATTAAGCAGATTATTACTAAACACTGGCCTATCATTTAAGAAGCAATGGCAGGTGTGGCTGGCTGGACCTGGGGGGAAGTCTCAGAGATTGATGCATATTTGGAATGGAATGGTCCTAAGGGGATTTGGAAGTTAAGATGTAAGAGAATTTGAGCATTTTTGTCCATATCGAGGGAGATGACCACACGGAGAGGGGGAGCTGGGGGGGGAGTTGGGGGGGGGGGGTCTGGGAGATTTACTAAAGGTTTATTTGATGCAGTGTTATTGACATGCTAATTTGGATAAAGTATGATTGATTTAACTGTATTGATATCCTATTGTGATATAATGTACGATTAATCTGAATAATTGGCTGTATGTAAAACCTTTAATAAAAATGATCTGATAAAAAAAAAAAAAAAACATTGGCCTATCATAAAAAGTGGTCCTGCTGACATTGAAGATTTTAAGTCCCTCCCATTAATGTCATGCAGAAGAGCCAAAAAGTTGAAAGACACATTGGTGCACGCAGATATTGGCCTACAGAGGACGTGCGGCCAAAGTTTTCTACAGAATCAAAAAATGGGATATGTCTTAATCGCGTGAATTGCCGTTTTACAAAAAGGTGTTTTTTTTTGTCAAACATTTCGACCTTCGTTGTCTGTGTGTTGTGGTATCCATGTAATTTGCTCTATGTAGGGAAAATTTCCCTTGATTTTAAAACTCGTATCAACCAACATAGATACACCATAAGGAACAAATGTATGGACCTTCCTGTGTCAAAACATTTTACAGAGTATGTACACAAGGAGAAAGATCTAAGATATATGATAATTGATCATATTCCTGTTTCCAGAAAAGTTGGTAACAGGAATTTTCTGTTAAAAAAAATGAGAGATCCAGTGGATCTCTACATTAACTACCTCCTGACCGCCTAACGCACGGATGCGTCCGGGAGGCGGTCGATTCATTCCTCCTGGACGAATCCGTGCGTCATCTCGCGAGACGCGAGATTTCGGTCTGAGCCAGCCCGCGCATGCGCATCGCGGGCCGGCAAAAGTTCAAGCACAATTTCGTCACCAGCCTGCCAGCCAATGATCGTGGCTGGCAGGCTGGCGATTTTTAAAATCTCAAATCAGAAGCCATTTAACACATTATATTTGTAAATATAATGTGTTAAATGGCTTCCCTGCTCCTCTGCTGGTCCTTTTGGTCGGTTGGTCTCAGCAGAGGAGCAGGCATCACAGTGAGTAGCACCAAACACCACACATAGCCCCAGATCACCCCCCCTGCACCCCAATTAACCCCTTGATCACCCCTTCTTGCCCCTGTCAATCACTAGTGAAAGGGAAAAAAGTGATTAGTGTAAACTGTCACTTTTTTTTTTCACTGGTATTGACTGTTAGGTTTTATGAATAGTTTAGGCCCCTTGGTTAGGTAGTTAGCGATCGTTTAGCGCCCAGCCCACCGCACCGCAGTCACTTATTCGCTGATTAGCATATCGCTAATCAGCATTTGTACTTTTATAGTATCTGTAAGTGATCAAAACTGATCACAGTCAGATCTATAATAGTATTAGTGTCACTTTAGTTGGCCCTCCACCCAAAATGCAGTGTTTGCCCGATCAGGCCTGATCAGTCGCCCACACGTGCGTTCACCCACGCCCGCCCCGCCGCAGTGACCAAAAAAATTTTTTTTTGGATCACTGCACAATCACTTTACAAGCGCTGCGGCGATAAAAAAAATCAGTTTTGAGGTCCCTGATAGCACCAGGTGTACCCGGCCCCGTGTCGCTAGACCACAGGTTGCACAGAATCCGCTTCAAGGGCAGCAGAGTGGGGCTGGCGCTGTCGGATTACGTGGTGAGGCATACACCAGCAGCGCAGCCCATCCTGGACCTAGTACCAGCACTGCCGTACAACATGGTGAAGTGGCGAGCACCAGAAGGGCAGTTGAAGCTGGTACGGTGGCATGTGCAGTAGTTACCCCGTCGCAGCCACCGCACAGACAGGCCCGTAGAGCCCCTAGAATCCCTGAGGTGCTGGCAAACCCTCATTGGCAGACCCCAACTTCAGCCGCACCTGTAGTTCCCCCTTTCACCGCCCAGTCTGGAGTTCGGGTTGAGACAGCTCAGATCGGTTCGGCCCTGGGATTTTTTGAGCTGTTCTTGACTGTGGAGCTCTTGGACTTAGTTGTGGCAGAAACAAATCGGTATGCCACTCAATTTATATCCGCCAACCCGGGAAGCTTTTATGCCCAGCCTTTCCGGTGGAAACCAGTCC
Source organism: Bufo gargarizans (assembly GCF_014858855.1). Lineage (NCBI taxonomy): Eukaryota > Metazoa > Chordata > Amphibia > Anura > Bufonidae > Bufo > Bufo gargarizans. The sequence continues at coordinate 270,846,156 of NC_058083.1, forward strand.
AAGTTTCGGAAATTAAAATTTTTCTGGGCCTTCTCCTCAACATGGGTCTAACTAAAAAGCATGAATTGCGGTCATATTGGTCCACGAACCCAATTCATCACATGCCCATGTTCTCTGCTGCTATGTCCAGGACATGATTTGAGACCATCCTGCGTTTCCTGCACTTTAGCGACAACACCACCTCCCATCCCAGAGGCCACCCAGCTTTTGACCGGCTCCACAAAATTCGGCCCCTCATAGACCACTTCAACCAGAAATTTGCAGATTTGTATACCACTGAGCAAAACATCTGCGTAGACGAGTCCCTAATACATTTTACCGGGCGCCTTGGCTTCAAACAATACATCCCAAGCAAGCGCGCCCGGTATGGGGTCAAATTGTATAAGCTCTGTGAAAGGGCCACAGGCTATACCCACAAATTTCGGATCTATGAGGGAAAAGATCAGACCCTGGAGTTGGTCGGTTGCCCTGACTACCTGGGGAGCAGTGGGAAGACAGTCTGGGACTTGGTGTCACCCTTATTTGGCAAGGGGTACCATCTTCATGTGGACAATTTCTACACAAGTGTGGCCCTCTTCAGGCATTTGTTTCTAGAACAGATTGGCTGCTGTGGCACCGCGCGAGCTTCCCCCAACGGCTCGTTACCACCCATCTTGCAAGGGGGGAGAGGGCTGCCTTGTGTAACCAAGAACTGCTCGCGGTGAAATGGAGAGACAAGCGTGACGTTTACATGCTCTCCTCTATTCACGCAGACACGACAATCCAAATTGAGCGAGCAACCAGTGTCATTGAAAAGCCCCTCTCAGTCCACGACTATAACCTTCACATGGGAGGGGTGGACTTCAATGACCAGATGTTGGCTCCGTATTTAGTTTCCCGACGCACCAGACGCTGGTATAAGAAGGTGTCTGTATATTTGATTCAATTGGCTCTGTATAATAGTTTTGTTCTCTACAGTAAGGCTGGGAGAACAGGATCCTTCCTCAAATTTCAATAAGAGATCATCGAGAACCTCCTGTATCCAGGAGGTTCCGTGGCCCCATCCACCAGTGTAGTTAGCCGTCTACACGAGCGACATTTCCCCAATGTCGTTGCCGGTACCTCAACCCAACCGTCACCCCGAAAAAGATGTTGTGTCTGTAGCAGGAGTGGAATAAGGCGTGACACCCGCTATTTCTGTCCTGACTGCCCTGACCACCCTGCCCTATGCTTAGGGGAGTGTTTCTGGAAGTACCACACACAGGTACACTTAGCATAGGGATCACATCTCACAGGGCTATTAGGGCCCATTCACACACAGCTGCTGCAAACCTCTCCTTTCACCTGGGACAAAGTGCATAATGCACTTCGCCACATCTTTGGGCGATTTGCGCTTTGCACATTGTCCCATGGGGAAGGAGAGGTTTGTCCTATAAAGGTAAAAAAAAAAAAAAACAGTAAGAAAAAAAGTTAATGTTCAGTTCCAAAAGTAAAATAAAGTTTATATGTTCTGTTCAAAGGTTATTATAAAGTTAATAAAATTTATTGCGTTGCGGCCTGTTTTTTTCTTTTTTGTTTTGTTTTTTTTACCTTCCAGGTGAACCAACCGATCGACTAGCTGCAGCACTGATGTGCATTCTGACAGAAGCATTGCGCTGCTGTCAGATTACACTAAAGTCGGTGTATGCGGCGCTGCAAGACGAGATTTCTCCTCTGCAGTAAAAGATACGTTTGCCGAGGCATATGAGCTGAGGAGGCGGCGGTGTTCATATGCTTTGGCAAATACTTTGTATATAAAAAAAAATCCCGGCAATGATTTATTCATCCACATCGATTGATGTGAATGGAGAAATCTGGTTTACCAGGGCATACGAGCTAAGTGGGTATGGATGTTGGGTGGAGCTCCTATGTCCTGGCAGACGCCTTTCCCCTACTATTTTTTTTTGGCAGAGATTTTTTCATCCACATTGATCAATGTGTATGAAGAAATCTGTGCCGTTTTTTTTTTTTTTTTCAGCCCAGAGGCTGAACGGAAAAAAAAAAATCTCATTACCTGTATGCTCAATATAAGGAGAATAGTAGAAACTCCTAATACTGGCCATACATGTAATGATTGCGGAGACCCTCAAATGCCAGGGCAGTACAAACACCCCATTTTGGAAAGAAGAAACCCCAAGGTATTCGCTGAGGGGCATATTGAGTCCATGAAAGATTTACATTTTTGTCCCAAGTTAGAGGAGACTTTGTGAGAAAAAAAAAAAAAAAAATCAATTTCCGATAACTTATGCCAAAAAATAAAATATTCTATGAACTCGCCAGGCCCCTCATTGAATACCTTGGGGTGTCTTCTTTCCAAAATTGGGTCACATGTGGGGTATTTATACTGCCCTGGCTTTTTAGGGGCCCTAAAGCGTGAGAAGAAGTCTGGGATCCAAATGTCTAAAAATGCCCTCCTAAAAGGAATTTGGGCACCTTTGCGCATCTAGGCTGCAAAAAAGTGTCACACATGTGGTATCGCCGTACTCAGGAGAAGTTGGGGAATGTGTTTTGTGGTGTCATTTTACATATACCCATGCTGGGTGAGAGAAATATCTTGGTCAAATGCCACCTTTGTATAAAAAAATGGGAAAAGTTGTCTTTTACCGAGATATTTCGCTCACCCAGCATGGGTATATGTAAAATGACACCCCAAAATACATTCCCCAACTTCTCCTGAGTACGGCGATACCACATGTGTGACACTTTTTTGCAGCCTAGGTGGGCAAAGGGGCCCACATTCCAAAGAGCACCTTTAGGATTTCACAGGGCATTTTTTACAGATTTTGATTTCAAACTACTTCTCACGCATATGGGTCCCTAAAATGCCAGGGCAGTATAACTACCCCACAAGTGACCCCATTTTGGAAAGAAGACACCCCAAGGTATTTTGTCACAAGTTAGCGGAAAATGATGATTTATTTTTTATTTTATTTTTTTATTACAAAGTCTCCTATTCCACTAACTTGTGACAAAAAATAAAAAACTTCTATGAGGTTTTTCAGTAATGACCTAGCACTAAGCTCTATAGCCCAGTGGTTAAGTTTCTTGTTTTAATGTACAGTCGTGGCCAAAAGTCTTGAGAATTACATAAATATTGGAAATTGGAAAAGTTGCTGCTTAAGTTTTTATAATAGCAATTTGCATATACTCCAGAATGTTATGAAGAGTGTTCAGATGAATTGCATAGTCCTTCTTTGCCATGAAAATTTACTTTATCCCCAAAAAACCTTTCCACTGCATTTTTTATTGCAGTCATTAAAGGATCTGCTGAGATCATTTCAGTAATCGTCTTGTTAACTCATGTGAGAATGTTGACGAGCACAAGGCTGGAGATCATTATGCCAGGCTGATTGGGTTAAAATGGCAGACTTGACCTTTTAAAAGGAGGGTGATGCTTGAAATCATTGTTAACCATGGTGACCTGCAAAGAAACGCGTGCAGCCATCATTGCGTTGCATAAAAATGACTTCACAGGCAAGGATATTGTGGCTACTAAGATTGCACCTCAATCAACAATTTATAGGATCATCAAGAACTTCCAGGAAAGAGGTCCAATTCTCGTTAAGAAGGCTTCAGGGCATCCAAGAAAGTCCAGCAAGCGCCAGGATCGTCTCCTAAAGAGGATTCAGCTGCGGGATCGGAGTGCCACCAGTGCAGAGCTTGCTCAGGAATGGCAGCAGGCAGGTGTGAGCGCATCTGCACACACAGTGAGGCGAAGACTTTTGGAAGATGGCCTGGTGTCAAGAAGGGCAGCAAAGAAGCCACTTCTCTCCAAAGAAAACCATCAGGGACAGATTGATCTTCTGCAGAAAATATGGTGAATGGACTGCTGAGGACTGGGGCAAAGTCATATTCTCCGATGAAGCCTTTTTCCGATTGTTTGGGGCATCAGGAAAAAGGCTTGTCCGGAGAAGAAAAGGTGAGCGCTACCATCAGTCCTGTGTCATGCCAAAAATAAAGCATCCTGAGACCATTCATGTGTGGGGTTGCTTCTCATCCAAGGGAGTGGGCTCACTCACAATTTTGCCCCAAAACACAGCCATGAATAAAGAATGGTACCAAAACACCCTCCAACAGCAACTTCTTCCAACAATCCAACAACAGTTTGGTGAAGAACAATGCATTTCCCAGCACGATGGAGCACCGTGCCATAAGGCAAAAGTGATAACTAAGTGGCTCAAGGACCAAAACGCTGACATTTTGGGTCCATGGCCTGGAAACTCCCCAGATCTTAATCTCATTGAGAACTTGTGGTCAATCCTCAAGAGGCGGGTGGACAAACAAAAACCCACTAATTCTGACAAATTCCAAGAAGTGATTATGAAAGAATGGGTTGCTATCAGTCAGGAATTGGCCCAGAAGTTGATTGAGAGCATGCCCAGTTGAATTGCAGAGGTCCTGAAAAAGAAGGGCCAACACTGCAAATACTGACTCTTTGCATAAATGTCATGTAATTGTCGATAAAAGCCTTTGAAATGTATGAAGTGCGTGTAATTATATTTCACTACATCACAGAAACAACTGAAACGAAGATCTAAAAGCAGTTTAGCAGCAAACTTTGTGAAAACTAATATTCCCTTACGTCCTAACAGCAGCACAGATGGGGTTAACTGCTCCCCCGTGGACTGGTAGGACCGGCGGAATTTTTAATGAGCCCAAAGAATAACCAATAGAAGAACTCCAGCTCCCTTAAAGGGAGGGGTTCGCCCCCCAGCCCACTGTGTTTTGTTCTGTCCTTTGGACAGGTTGGACTGGCGAAGCTCTCCCTCTCTGGGATTTGGAGACCATTACCCTATGTTTGTTTGGTCTCTTCTTTGTCTCTTACATCTAGCGCCTATTTTTGCGCTTTATTTTTTTCTTTCCATCTCCCCCATTCAGCTGCTATGTAACTAGCGATACCTGGGGGCGATGTGTTCCTCTGGATGATTACTAAGGTCCCCTCCTGGTACATCGGCTCTTCCGATCCGGCGTGGTATGGGCGCCACCATGACCGGAAATGACGCGCTGCTGTTGGCGGCGTCACTTCCGGTCTTTCGTCTGATTCCGGTTTTCTTTTTTGTTAAAGCAAACTAGCTCTTGCAGCCGGAGGTTTTGTTCCTACAGGAGGGGGGGGGGGGCTATGTAAGGGCAATTTAAATGCCTTTTTTTGCCACAATAATGTTTTAAAAAGCAGATAGCTTTTACAATGCTCCTGGGGGAGGGCTGGTAACATGGGTCCCTCCCCTAGGTGGAGCTGTTCCCTACTTAAGCTCCCTGATAGCTTCAGTCTGTCTCTGGCTGCGCTGCTTTAACAAGCTAGCTCCAGAGTCTCCTGCGTTCAGTGAGATATTTTGCTATCATCCAAATTCTATTCAGCTCTATTGTTCATAGTGCTTGACTTTTCTCCTCTGCTATGGCTTCTCCTAGAGAGTCAGACCAGCAACGGAAGTCAGCGGCCAAGAGGAAACACCTGGCCTGTTACGATTGCAACACGCCTCTTGACGACAGTTGCCCTTTTTCCAGGTGCGACAGCTGCCGCTCCGGCACTGCTACAGAACTTACAATGCGGGACATGTACCAGTGGGCTAAAACCTACGTGGACGACTCCATCCAGGGTGTCGTACGCCTTCTAAATGAGAGGTTGCCAGTTCCCTCTCAGACTCCAATGGAGGTTGTCGCCCCCACTGACAGACCTATGCCCCTTTCTGTGGGGTCATCTTCCTCGGATGAGGAGGAGTCAACTTCATGTTTCTTTCCACCCAAAAAGACACAGAAGCTACTAAAGTCCATCAGGTCGGGGGACCGTGATGTTGACATAGGGGAGTCTTCCGATCCCGCCTGCCGGACCCAGCGGGTCTTTAAGGCAGATGAGACCCTTCTTTCTGTGATGCGCACAGAATGAAAAAAGCCGGAAAAAGGTGCAGTCCTTACTCGTAAATTTATGTTAATGTTTCCGATAGCTAAACCCTTAGTGGAATCATGGGGTTCCATTCCTAAGGTGGACATGGCGATAGCCAAACTGTCCAGGCGCACTTTGGTTCCTGCAGACGATGGGTCTAGTCTGCAGGACCCTGTAGATAGGAGGGCAGAATGCACCCTAAGAAGGGGCTACTCGGCGGCCTCGGCCTCGACATCCATTGCAGCCAGTCTCTCGGATAAGAAGGGGAGAAGTCTCCCCCAACAGCCCTTTCGGGGCAGGGGTGGACAAGCTTGCGGGGGCCGACCCGGACAGCAGGCTAGACGTAGAGACTGGGGGGGCGTCTAGAAAGTTCCCTAGATGCTCCCGTAAACCCACCAGGGAGGCAAAACCCTCCTGACTTTGGCCTCCCAGAGGCTCTTGAATAAACCCTGCTACCCCTGTCGTTACGCCTCTAGATTTTCCCCTACCCCTCCCTCACCTCCCTGTAGGGGGTCGTCTTTCTTTTTTCAAGCACGTATGGGCCCGGGAAATCTCAGATCCCTGGGTCCAAAGCATAGTAGCTACGGGCTATCTAATAGACCTCGTTTCTCTCCCCCCAGACAGATTCATTGCTACGCGCAGTTTTTTGCCAGTCAGACAAAGGATCATAGAGTCCTATATCCAGGACTACCTTTCCAAGGGAGCCCTGGAGGAGGTACCGGCAGGGGAGAGGGGTCTAGGGATTTATTCTTCAGTATTTCTGGTACCCAAAAAGACAGGGGATCTCCGGATGATCATAGATTTGAGATTCCTCAATGGTTTCGTAAGGAGAACCAGGTTCCGCATGGAAACCATAAGGTCAATCAGCCACCTCCTCAGCCCTGGGGACGTGATGGCTACTCTGGACCTCAAGGATGCTTACCTCCACATCCCGATCCATCCTTCCTCCCGGAAATTTCTCAGGATCACGGTCCAGATTTCAGGAGTGTGCAGGCATTTTCAATTTGCCTCCCTTCCCTTCGGAATCTCATCTGGCCCCCTTATCTTCACCAAAGTGGTAGTATCGGTGGTGGCAGCTCTGAGACTCCAGGGTCTGACCATTGTTCCTTACCTGGATGATTGGCTTCCTCTAGCCTCTTCGGTCCCCCTACTTTCCCATCATCTTCATGTCGCAATTTCCTTTCTGCTCCGCCTAGGCTGGATTATCAACTGGCAGAAGTCGAATGTGAGCCCTTCAACTTCTATCCATTATCTAGGATTCGTAATTGACTCTCTGGAGATGTCCCTCCAGTTGACGCCAGAAAGAAGAGCGCGGATTCAGGACCTGGCAAGGTTCCTTTACGTACCACGACGAGTCTCCATACGGACCCTCATGAAGATGTTGGGGCTCATGTCAGCGGCTGCGGATGCAGTCCCTTGGGCTTTATGGCACCTCTGACCTCTTCAGTCGGAGGTCTTAAACAAATGGAACGGCAGCCCTGCGGGGCTAGATTCCCTGTGCTCCCTATCCACCAAACCCGGAATACCCTCAGGTGGTGGTTCCATCTACTAGCAGGGAAGTCTATGACCCAACTAGTTTGGCTCATATTGACTACGGACGCGCCCCTTGTAGGCTGAGGCGCCCATTTAGACGGATCCCCAGTTCGGGGTTCTTGGTCTCCTCAGGAGCGGCATCTTTCTTCGAATCTCCGCGAGATGCGTGCTATCCGGCTAGCCCTCCTTCACTTTGCCCCTCAGATTCGGGGCAAAGCAGTGAAAGTCCAGTCAGACAACATGACTTCCGTGCTTTACATAAACAAGAAAGGAGGCACAAGATCCTTACCCCTTCTTTCAGAGATTGGGGTAATTCTGCAGTGGGCAGAGCTGAACCTATCCCATCTATCTGCCACTCACATCCGAGGCTCCCTCAACATCATCGTGGACAGCCTAAGTGCGGGTTACCAACCATGGAGTGGTCACTGCATCCGGAGATCTTCAAACTGCTAGTCCTCAGATGGGGTATGCCAGAGGTGGATCTCATGGCAACCAGGTTCAACGCCAAGGTACAGAGGTTCTGCTCCCTATACAGGGAGGACAACCCCCTGGCGATAGATGCTCTGACAATACCGTGGAGGTTCAGGCTGGCGTACATCTTCCCTCCTTTTTCCATGATTCCGAGGGTATTGATGAAAATCCGTCAGGATCAGGCCTCGGTAATAGCCATCATACCATTTTGGCCCAGGAGATCCTGGTTTACCCAGCACATTCAGTTGAGTCGGGGACAATATTGGAGACTCCCCCCTGAGCAGACCCTGGTGTCATGGGACACTCATCTCTGCCCAGATCTGCACAGATTCAACCTGACAGCCTGGAGGTTGATCAGTCCCTTCCCAGAGTGGAGGGGCTCTCTGAGTCGGTCCTGAGAACTTTGTCACATTCCAGAGCAGAGTCCAGAGAAGGCCTACTCCCGGATTATGAGGATCTTCACCTCTTGGTGTAGCTCCAATCAGGTGGCGTCTGCAGATCCGCCCCTCTCAGCGATCTTACAATTCCTCCAGGATGGGATAGACAGAGGTCTCTCCCCATCTACCCTGAAGGTCCAAGTTTTTTCCATCTCGGCCTGTCTCAACAGGCCATATTCTCGGGACCCGCTCATCAAACGCTTCCTTGAGGGAGCAGAAAGATTGAAGCCTACAATACCGAAACCCATTCCCCAATGGGACTTGTCAGTAGTTCTCAGGGGGTTAGCATCTCCCCCCTTCGAACCCTTGGAGGAGGCAAGCTTTAAATTTCTAACACTCAAGGTGGTCTTTCTTCTGGCCATAACCTCAGCCAAAAGAATTTCAGAGCTTCAAGCTTTCTCCGCTTTACACCCATACACCATTTTCTTACAGGACAGGGTCCTTTTAAAATGTCTACCTTATTTAAGACCTAAAGTTCCAACCTTTCAAAAGGTTATCAATCAGGTAATCTCTCTACCTGTATTTTTCTCCGCCTCCTCCTCTGATGTTCCAGTCCGACATCCACTGGATATATCAAGATGCCTCCAGATCTATGTGGATAGATCCAGAGGATTCAGGATAGATGAGAACCTCTTCATCCTGTTTGCCGGTAAGTCTAAAGGCCGTAAGGCGTCTAAAACTGCTATTAATCGCTGGGTCAAGGAAGCCATTAGGGAAGCTTTCACCTCCCAATCCTTAGATCCTCCGGAGTTTGTGAGGGCCCATTCTACTAGGGCCGTAGCTACCTCTGTCGCGGAGAGAAGTCTTCTCCCCCTAGAGTTGATCTGTAAGGCAGCTTCCTGGAGCTCTGAATCAACCTTTATCTCTCATTATAGAATAGATGCTAAGGTAGCAGCGTTTTTGGCCTTTGGGCAGACAGTTCTTACTTCTGCCAGGCATGAGGACCCTCCCTAGGGGATTCTTCTTGCTATCCCCCCATCTGTGCTGCTGGTAGGACGTAAGGGAATCGTTAATTTCTAACGATAATTTGTTTTCCCTTAGTCCTAACAGCAGCACACAAATTTTCCCACCCTAAGTACTTTCTTGTTATAGACACGGTGGGCTGGGGGGCGAACCCCTCCCTTTAAGGGAGCTGGAGTTCTTCTATTGGTTATTCTTTGGGCTCATTAAAAATTCCACCGGTCCTACCAGTCCATGGGGGGGGGGGGCAGTTAACCCCATCTGTGCTGCTGTTAGGACTAAGGGAAAACAAATTATCGTTAGAAATTAACGATTTTTGTCATTCTCAAAACTCTTGGCCACGACTGTAGATGGTTGTGAGTTCGAATCCTCACAGAAACATTTAAAAAATAGAGTCTAAATTAGACTTGTATACACCGGATGTCCCCCAAGCATAGTGACCATGCTTGGGAATTTCCATTAAACATTCATAACACTGACTCCATATATGGACACATCCATATATAGAGTCAGAACAGGGACTCCTAAGCTGGGAAATTCCCCACTCTGGGGCCCTGACTGAGCATAGGGGAAGCAAGCAGGGCCTGGAACAGAAGAAAAGTGGGTGGGGCCTTCCTTGTGCTCCATGAGTTCATATGCAATCTGCCAAAAAATATGGATCAGACATGTTTACAGAAATACAGTTGTATGCATGAGGCCTTATACCTAGGCCAGGTTCACATCACCATTTAGGGAATGTTCACATGCCTGATCTGGCACAAATGCTGGCTGTTGGCCAGACAAAAATCTGCCATTTATGGCTGGATGTGGCTAAATGACTGCCAGACCCCATTATGGTCAATAGGGATCTGATGGTGAACTGTGCAATGCCAATTAAATCATTCCACAGATTTGAACATTTCCGTTCTTCTGATCCATAAGAAGTACAGAAAAATTGTTAGTTATTTGGAGCATCAGTTTGCATCTGGCAGTTCTTTTGAGGAAACAAAGCACATGCTAGTGGACATACACTGCTTGCAAAAAAGACACCCAATAAAACCCCACAATAAAACTCAGGAAAAAATTCAGGAGACCAAAAAAATTACAAAGTGCATGCAGTTTTTCTGACTTCTTTACAGGCCCCAAAAAAATGCCAGTGCAAATTTGTGTGTAGGGGCCCTCATGCAGTTTTTGTGGGAGCTTTTGCACTTTTAGGGTACCTTCACATGCTGCAGATTTTTTTTCAAAATTTTCTGACTGAAAATCAGTTCTATTCACCTGAATTAAGCTTGCAGAAATCTATTGTGCTTGCCGCCCCATTCAAATGAATGGAACAGATTTTTAGTCGCGGAATATTCTGTAACAAAATGGGCAGCCTGTGAAGGCATTCTTATGAGCAAAGCCATGAGTGTATCCAAAAAGAAGGAAAAGTATAGGAAAGACTGAAAGAGAAAGCTTTTAGACTTTTCTGAGGATTAAAGGGAGTCTGTCACCAGATTTTGACCTTATAGATCGCTTACATAGCGCTCTAGCATAGCAGTCTATGATTCTAATGGTACCTTTGATGTTTTCTTGTGAAGTTCCCCTCAAGGCAAAAACTGACTTTTATTCATATGTAAATTAGGGCTCGCAAGTGCCCAGGGGCGGCGTTCACCTCGTTGGTGCCCAGGCTGTTCTGCCTCTTTTCGTCATATCCCCGCCCCAGCCTCTTCCTCTGCCCGCCCCACTCTTCCTTTGCATCCTCCTTCTCAAGTTCTCTGCAGCGAGATCCCGCGCCTGCGCTCTCCATTGCTTGGCAGGGGCATGCGCACTGCGATGCCCATTGCGGGTGTCTCTGGTCCGCCTCCTCGCCGCTGTTTCTTGCCGTTGGCCAGCGCATGCACAGTAGCTACTGCGTTGCCATGCCCATAATGGGCATCGCAGTGCACATGCTCCGGCAAAGCTATAATTAGCGCAGGCGCTGGATCTCGCTGCAGTGAAGGAGGACGCAAAGGAAGAGCGGGGCGGGCCGAGAAAGAGGCTGGGGCGGGGATATGACGAAAAGAGGCAGAACAGCCTGGTCTCCAACGAGGTGAACGTCGCCCCTGGGCACTTGCGAGCCCTAATTTACATATAAATAAAAGTCAGTTTTTGCCTTGGGGGATCTTCACAAGAAAACATCAAAGGTACCATTAGAATCATAAAAGGGAGTTGAAGCCGCGCTGCTCTAGATTAGGTTCCCCGGTCAGTGATGAATAGTGTTGGGCTCCACACGCCTTTTCTCTGTCACTCTAACAGGGTCCGATCTTCCAAACACAATAGCCTCTAGAGGCTATTGTGTTTGGAAGATCAGGACCCTGTTAGAGTGACAGAGAAAAGGCGTGTGGAGCCCAACACTATTCATCACTGACCGGGGAACCTAATCTAGAGCAGCGTGGCTTCAACTCCCTTTTATTAACTGCATTGAGTGTGAATACCTACCACACTACCACGGAGCCTGCAGCAGCGCAAGTACTTGTCCTCACTGAGACACAGGACTGACTTTTATTGTACCATTAGAATCATAGACTGCTATGCTAGAGCGCTAATCAAGCGGTCTATAAGGTCAAAATCTGGCGACAGACTCCCTTTAAGTGAAAATGTTAATAAAGTAATTATAGTCATCTAAACCATGTAAATTGTCAGATGCTACATTATGTAACTGTTTCAGGTCATTTTCTAAGTTTATATCTTTATCTTTTATTTTCATATGATACAATTTGTTACTACAAGTTCTATTATATTCGGGTTCGGGTTTGGTGTTTGGGTTATTTTATTCTAATACAGAGGCGTTCCCATGGTGATGGGGACGCTTGAAGTTAAAATATACCATCGGATTGGAGAAAGCTCTGATCCGATGGTATATTCTCACACAGAGGCGTTCCCGTGGTGATAGGAACGCTTGAAGTTAAAATATACCATCAGATTGGAGAAAACTCAGATCCGATGGTATATTCTAAACCTGAGGCGTTCCCATGGTGATGGGGACGCACCTCTGACAGGGCACTGCCACCCGCGGCACCTAAGGGTTTAATTGCGCGGCGGCAGCTCTCTGTCAGAGGTCAGGTGTCGGGAATGTTTCTACAATGTTTGCATTGGTGGGAAGTGTGCCCCTCCCCTCCTGAGTATTAAAATCATTGGCGGGCAGTGCGCCCTCCCCCCCTCCCCAGTATTAAAATCATTGGTGGGCAGTGTGCCCTTCCCCCCCTCCCCGGTAGTAAAATCATTGGTGGGCAGTGCGCCCTCTTCCCCCTCCCCAGTATTAAAATCATTGGTGGGCATGTAAGTATAATGCTGCTGAATAACTGAACATGGCAGACAGGACTTCAGTAGCATCCTGGCTGCCATGGTAACTGATCGGAGCCCCAGCATTACACTGCTGAGACTCCGATCGGAACTGCTGCTTCCACCAATGATGGGGGGGAAGGGGAGGGCGCACTGCTCACCAATGATTTTAATACCGGGGAGGGGGGGAGGGGGGGAGGGCGCACTGCCCAACAAAGATTTTAATACCGGGGAGAGGGAGGGGGCGCTCTGCCCAACAATGCAAACATTGTAGAAACATTTCCGGCACCCGACATCTGACAGGGAGCTGCCGACCGCACAATTAACCCCTCAGGTGCTGCGGATGGCAGCGCCCTGTCAGAGGTGCGTCCCCATCACCATGGGAACGCCTCTGTTTTAGAATATATCATCGGATCTGAGTTTTCATGATCGTGAAAACTCTGATCTGAAAAAGCTAATAGTATTATTTTCCGTTATAACCATGTTATAACGGAAAATAATAAAGTAAAGTTCGGGTCCCCATTGACTTCTGGGTCAAGTTCAGGTCAAGTTCGGGTCCCGAACCCCAACCTGGAGCTCGGCCGAACCCAGCAAACCCGAACATCCAGGTGTCCGCTCAACTCTAATTATTTTCCATAACATTTCCTAATACAGTTTTATTTTATTTACACTATAGTCCATTTATTATTGTAACATATATCCTGTAAGAAAACAAGAACATAAAATACAAATTAATAAATAAAAAAAAAATGCTTCCCTTATATCCAAATCATCATGTTTCTCGGAAACTGTGACTTTAACCAATGAAATAAATTTCTCTTTTACAAACAGTCTGTGCTCATTTTACATCCTTTCAGCACCTGTTTATTACTGGCGCATTTCCTGAGCTTCCTTCCACAAATGCCAGCTGAATAAATTACTTAAGGGGTTTGTCATTCTGTCCCAGTGTGTTTTCTAAAAATATTCATGATGCAAAAAAAATAATTTTACACGCCTGGGGGATTCCCACCACAAGTCCACATTTTTGAGGATCCTTGTACTGTAGCTACTGACAAATACTTTTACGAACTAGTATTGTATAATGGGTTTATTTGTGTAATTGATTTCAAATTCTGACTTATGTACATCTACCAACTGCCTCCTTTAGGGTATATTTACATGAAGCATGCGTAATTATGTTAAAAAAGAAGCAAGACTGCAACATCAGACAAAAATCATAGGACGCCCTAAAAAAAATATAGAATGGGCTCTGGAAAATGAACTTCTGATGATGTGGTGTAGTTTAACCTGGCAATGTTTTCTGCCACTTTTCTAAGGTTTCCTTTACACATACCGTAGATCTAATCATTTGTTTGTGCCAAAAACCAATCTAAACAGTAATTTTGGTGCAATTTGGCGCATATAGCATTACAATATATTTTGCCAACATGCTCGACAAGGGGACAGGGCTTAGCAAAAAGAGGTGGAGTTATTCAGGAAGGGGTGGCCTCAATCACATCACCCCTAGGCTTTCCGTTATATTTGTAATCCGTTCAAAATAATGGAAAGTAAATAAATAACAGAAAACCAATGGATACTAACGGGAAGCATATTTTCCGTCTTTTTAACGGACTGATGAAACAGATCAGTTTAAAAAATGGACACAATGTATCCGTTCTCTTTCCGTTATGTTCCAATATTCATCGTTTTTAAACGGATCCATATATTTTTTTTTTTGGTTGCACTATATATATATATATATATATATATATATATAGATATTTCCTAGTAGATTTTTAGTTGTGGTTTTCTTTTTTGAAAGCTGAAAATGCTGCCGGCTGATCTCCTGTTTTCAGTGGATTATTTTATCCTAAGGATGAAATGGAAACAAATGGTGGAAAGACAAGCCCAGCAAAGAAGATATTGGGTTCATCCAATTACCTCAACATGATGCACAAGAGGAGTATTCTCCACTTTATATCAAGAACTTCGCCCTACATCCAGAAAATTTTGTGAATTATCTTCGCATGAGTGTGTCAAGCTTTGATGAGCTTGTGCAGAAACTTCACCAACGTCTACGTAAAAGGAATACCAAATTCAGATGCTGCGTGTCACCCAGAGAATGCTTACCCTAAGGTAAATTTAATTTTTTATTTACATTATGTTTTCTGAGCTTTGATATAATGTACAAAAAATTGTATGAAATGTGGTACTTTGTGGATATCTAGAGCAAACAGAGAGAACTTAATATTTTCTCTCCTTATATTTTAGGTTTTTGCCACGGGTGAAAGTCTACCAAGTTATCACTTTAAGTTTCACCTGGGTAAATCAACCATTTCCTACATAGTACAAGCCACATGTAAAGCAATATGGGATCTGCTTTAATGATTATATTCCACACCCAACAACACAACAGTGGAGTGAAATAGCGACAAAATTTTATGAGAGAACTCAATTTTCCAACTGCCTTGGAGCCGTTGATGGTAAACACATTTGGATTTTAAAACCTCCAGGAAGTGGTTCATTGTATTTTAACTATAAAAAATACTTCTCAGTAATTTTGATGGCTATTGCGGATGCGCAGTACAAATTTGTAGCGGTAGATATTGGGGCCTACTGATGGACAAATGATTCAAAAGTCTTCAAAAACTCTAATATTGGACGTAGAGTATACTCTGGTAACTTTGGTTTCCCCAATCCGCGTCCTTTACCAGGAACCACCGAACCAGAGACAGAGAATGAGAATCAGAGACAGAGAAAAATGGGGTGAATGGGAAGTAGAAGGAGTTTTAAAGCTGTCACGGACGGTGTACAGGAAACAAGGCAAAGCAACATGCATAAATGACTCGCTGGATCCAAGAGCTAAGGAACCAAAGGGAGACCCCTGCAGAAGACCTGGCACTTTCCCTGGCTGCTCAGCCTATGCAAAGATCCGAATGGTGGAAGTTTGCATATCCACGTACCTTGACTAAATAACCCCTGAGCACCCTACAATAGTGAGGGGACACGACCACCGGCTCCCTACACAAGATACGGAGGGAGTCAGGGTCACCTGGGATCCAGCAAACAGAAAATAACAGATAAATGTTCAAACCTTAACTTTGTAGCAGACAGGAGAACAAGATCAGCATGCACACACACTCCAGGAAGAAGTATAAGCCGCCCAGAAAAGCATTCTGGGGAGGAATTTAAAGGGAAGCAATTAGTCCAACACATGACAGCTGAGAGAGGCTAACGAGATGAGGAACTGAATACCACAACAAAGAAACTCAAGGAGGAGGTTCTGAAAGGCCTCTGTCAGAGCTTCTCAGCTGTCTGGTTGTGACAGTACCCCTCCCTCTACGAGTGGACTCCGGACACTCAGAACCCACCTTCTCAGGATGGGACCTATGGAAAGCCCTGATGAGACGAGAGGCCTTAATGTCCGTCACTGGGACCCACATCCTCTCCTCAGGACCATACCCCTCCCAATGAACAAGGTACTGAAGAGAACCGCGGACAAGACGAGAATCCACAATCCTAGAGACCTGAAATTCAAGATTCCCATCAACCATAATCGGAGGAGGAGGCAAAGGCGAGGGTACAATGGATTGAACATAAGGTTTCAATAAGGACTTATGAAAAACATTATGGATCTTCCAAGTCTGAGGAAGATCAAGACGGTATGCAACAGGATTGATGACAGACAGGATTTTGTGAGGCCCAATAAACCTAGGACCCAACTTCCAGGAGGGAACCTTCAATTTGATATTCTTGGTAGACAACCACACCAGATCACCAACATTCAGGTCCGGACCAAGCACACGTCTCTTATCTGCCACACGCTTATATCTCTCACTCATGCTCTTTAGATTATCCTGAATCTTTTGCCAAATAGATGACAAAGACAAGGAGAATCTGTCCTCATCAGGTAAACCAGAAGACCCCTCTCCCGAGAAAGTCCCAAACTGCGGATGAAACCCATATGCACCAAAAAATGGTGACTTATCAGAGGACTCCTGACGACGGTTATTTAAAGCAAACTCAGCAAGGGACAAAAAAGAACACCAATCCTCTTGATTCTCCGCCACAAAACAGCGCAGATATGTCTCCAGATTCTGATTGACGCGCTCTTTCTGGCCATTTGACTGCGGGTGGAAAGCAGAAGAGAATGACAACCGAACCCCCAAGCGAGAACAGAAAGCCTTCCAGAATCTGGAAACAAACTGCGTGCCCCTATCAGAGACTGTGTCTGAAGGAATACCGTGCAATTTGACAATGTGATCAATAAATGTCTGCGCCAGCGTCTTAGCATTGGGCAAACCAGGAAAAGGGATGAAATGCACCATTTTGCTAAAACGGTCCACCACCACCAGAATCACAGTCTTCCCCGAGGAACGAGGCAGGTCCGTTATGAAGTCCATGGACAGATGTGTCCAAGGACGGGAAGGAATGGGTAAGGGAAGGAGAGGACCTGATGGCCGTGAATGAGGGACTTTAGCACGAGCTCAAGTCTCGCAGGCTGCCACAAAACCCTCAACCGACTTACGAAGCGCAGGCCACCAGAATCTCCGAGCGATGAGATCCAGTGTGGCTCTTACCCCCGGGTGCCCAGCAAGGACCGTATCGTGGTGTGGTAATCTTGTGTCTTAAAGCGAGAGGCACAAACAACCTCCCAGGAGGACAAAGATCAGGAGCCTCTGACTGGGCTGCCTGCACCTCTGCCTCCAATTCAGGAAAAAGAGCAGAGACCACCACACCTTCAGCCAAAATGGGACCCGGGTCTTCAAAATTCCCGCCTCCCGGAAAACAACGTGACAGGGCATCTGCCTTCACATTCTTAACTCCAGGGCGGAACGTGACAACAAAATTAAACCTAGAAAAGAACAAAGACCATCTGGCCTGTCTCGTGTTCAGACGCTTGGCTGACTCCAAGTAGGCCAGATTTTTATGGTCAGTAAATACGGTAATAGGGTGTCTGGCTCCCTCTAGCCAATGGCGCCATTCCTCAAAAGCCAACTTGATGGCCAACAATTCCCTATCTCCCACATCGTAATTTCTCTCTGCGGAGGAGAGTTTTCTTGAGATAAAGGCACACGGTCGCCATTTGGCAGGAGAGGAACCCTGAGACAAGACCGCCCCCACACCCACCTCAGAAGCATCAACCTCAACTATGAAGGGTAAAGAAACATCAGGTTGCACCAAGATGGGAGCGGAAGCAAAACTCTCCTTGATATCAGAAAAAGGATAAACCAAAAAGAAGGAAAAACTGGAACTGCAAATAGTATTTGCTTTTGGGCGCTGTTTGGCTGAATATATAACGCAGGAGGTGAATTAAAAGAAAAAAGTTATTTATTTTTCTACGCGTTTCGAGGGAATTGGACCCTCTTCCTCAGGACAATCAATGATACAGTAAAGGACAGTATGCATTTATTTATACACTTGTTTTTGGCGCCCAAACTCGATTTAGGGGGCGGGGCTATGGGCGGAGTTAATATACACATATAAGCATATAGACAAACATAAGTAAAAAAATCAGTCTAATATAGATAAAAACAAACTTAAAACCACTTCATATGGGCATACGGTAGTCACTGGAGTGAAAAATATGCACCAGTGGTGAATATAAATAGAGAGAAGCAGGGGGAGGTAATGCTTAAGGACGGGACGCTAAGCCACGCCCACTTTTGTGATGTCACACTCGAGGGAGGTTTTTGCTAAGTAATAGAGGTGATAGAAGTGCTAAGGGGGCGGGGCTACGGGCGGGGTTGATATGCATATAAATAAATAAACAGGAGGTGCGGTAATCGGTACTATACGAATGAAGAAACTTAGAGACAATCAGTACAAACGTCCAGTGGTCACTGGAGTGAGGGATATGCACAAGTAGTGGATGTTATAAACTGGGAGGAATCATATGCTTTTCTCACTTTAGATGTCACATCACTATATACCAACATTAAACACGAACTAGGCCTCCGGTGCATTCAATCAGTGCTTGAAAGGGACATCAGCTTAAAATCATCCCAGGTTTCTTTTCTACTACAAAGCTTACAGTTTATCTTAGAGAATAACTATTTCATATATAATGGAAACATCTACCACCAGTGTAAGGGGACCGCTATGGGGACACGAGTAGCGCCGTCCTTTGCTAATTTATTTATGGGGGAGTTCGAAGAACTACACATAACCAAGCATTCAATCTACAAAAACAAAATCATCTTTTTCAGGAGGTATATTGATGATATATTCATTATATGGGATGGGGACGAACTCTCTGCCAAAACCTTCTGCCAATCGCTTAACGAAACAGATTGGGGCCTTACTTTCACTCTCAACTTTAACAAAACGGAAATCGAATTCTTAGACATTATCATTCAGAGTCACAATAGCACCATATCCACCAAAACATACTTCAAACCGGTAGATAGCAACAGTTATATCCATTATTCCAGTTTTCACCATAAAAAATGGTTACAAAACATACCATACAGCCAATTCAAACGAATAAGACGTAACTGTACATACAAAGAAGACTACATACAACAAACAGACACCATACGTAAACGATTTTCGGCAAAAAAATACCCAGCCAAACTGATAAAAAACGCCTTGAAAAAAAGTTCCATTGTGTCCCAGGAGGAATGTCTTATAAAAACCTCCAAAAAACAAGAAAAACAAGACCGTCTTAATTTTATCACCCAGTACAGCACGTCAAATGGACATATTAAGAATGTTTTAGCCAAACATTGGCATATACTACTCCAAGATCCATACCTCTCAAAACACCTAGCGCATAAACCAATCATTACGTATAGACGAGCCCCTACGATAAAAAGCATTTTGGCCCCCAGCAAACCTAGACAACACAATGAACCACAAAATAAATCTAGTAAAATTACGGCACAGAATGAGGGTAGCTACAAATGCCGGTCTAGGCGATGCTTATGCTGTAAAATAATCACTCACAACCAAACCACATTTATGTCAAACCGTAATAAAACATCCTTCCCCATAAAACAATACATGACGTGCCAGTCGTCCTATGTCATATATCTAATCGAGTGCAGTTGCGGTTTGCAGTATGTGGGGCGCACGACACAGGAGTTACATTGTCGACTTAATCAACATAGATACAATATACGACGCCTATACCAGAAACACGGTCTGTCAAGACACTGCGCGACAACCACAGAAAAACAAAAACACCCAATAAAAATAACTCCTATAGAATATATACCTGATAACCCATTTAATCGGTTTGATATCCTACAAAAACGTGAAGTCTTCTGGATATATCAACTTGACACGCTAACGCCCCATGGTCTTAATGAACTGAGTGAAACAGTAATCTAATCAAATAACATATGTCACTACCTATGTCTTTTAGAATTTTATACATTATATATTTTTTGTATGATAGTACTTTTATCTATATTTGCCTGCTATGCTAATTTCCTCTTACTATGTGCATTTTGAATTTTCTTACCATTCATCCATTCCCTTTCCCCATAACGTCTTGTATAGCGTTCTATCCACTAGCATACTAGACCGAACGGCATCTTCAAGGACCCGCCCCTTCAGCCCACGTGCCAAAATAGTGGGGGCATGTCCCACCATTTCGCATAGTATAGTATAGTATAGCGCTTCCCAGCGCTTCTGTTACCTAGAAACACTCAACTTTCCCCCTTAACGTTACGTCATAAGTAGGGGTGTGGCATAATGACCCGTCCTGTAGCATCACCTCCCCCTGCTGCTCTCTATTTACATCCACTACTTGTGCATATCCCTCACTCCAGTGACCACTGGACGTTTGTACTGATTGTCTCTAAGTTTCTTCATTCGTATAGTACCGATTACCGCACCTCCTGTTTATTTATTTATATGCATATCAACCCCGCCTGTAGCCCCGCCCCTTAGCACTTCTATCACCTCTATTACTTAGCAAAAACCTCCCCTCGAGTGTGACATCACAAAAGTGGGCGTGGCTTAGCGTCCCGTCCTTAAGCATTACCTCCCCCTGCTTCTCTCTATTTATATTCACCACTGGTGCATATTTTTCACTCCAGTGACTACCGTATGCCCATATGAAGTGGTTTTAAGTTTGTTTTTATCTATATTAGACTGATTTTTTTACTTATGTTTGTCTATATGCTTATATGTGTATATTAACTCCGCCCATAGCCCCGCCCCCTAAATCGAGTTTGGGCGCCAAAAACAAGTGTATAAATAAATGCATACTGTCCTTTACTGTATCATTGATTGTCCTGAGGAAGAGGGTCCAATTCCCTCGAAACGCGTAGACAAATAAATAACTTTTTTCTTTTAATTCACCTCCTGCGTTATATATTCAGCCAAACAGCGCCCAAAAGCAAATACTATTTGCAGTTCCAGTTTTTCCTTCTTTTTGGTTTATCCTACTTCGTTTTCGCATTTAATTCTTAAATGCGCCCTGGAACTTAGGCTGCAGCAAGGCACCCTTGGCCGCTGGTCCATTTACCAGCCAGGCTCGTCAAAGGTGTGACTCTTCACAACAGAATCTGGTAAGCGCATTACTTTTTCATTACTGTTATCATTATATACTGTACTACACAATTGGCGCTGCCTTTCTCTTCTCTCCTTCGCTTTATGATATCAGAAAAAGCCTTACGCGCCTCTACTGACCAAGAAGAAAAATCTACCCCCTTTCTGGTCATATCAGTGAGTGGTTTAACAATAGAAGAATAATTCAAAATGAACTGTAATAATTGGCAAAGCCCAAAAAACGCATCAGCGCCTTCTGATTCTCAGGAAGCTCCCACTCAAGCACAGCGCGGACCTTCTCGGGGTCCATGCGAAAACCAGAAGCGGAGAGAAGAAACCCCAAAAATTTAATTTCTGGAACCGCAAACACACATTTTTCCAGTTTCGCATATAATTTATTCTCCCGCAGGATGAGTAAGACCTGATGTAAATGTTCCTTATGAGTTTTGAAATCGGGAGAAAAAATCAAAATGTCATCCAAATACACCAATACAAATTTTCCCATCAAATGATAAAAAATGCTGTTCACGAAATGCTGAAAAACGGCTGGGGCATTCATCAAACCAAAAGGCATAACCAAATTTTCAAAATGGCCCTCAGGGGTATTGAAGGCCGTCTTCCATTCGTCCCCTTCTCTGACCCTGACCAGGTTGTATGCCCCTCTTAGATCTAATTTGGAAAAGACTTTAGCCCCAACAACCTGGTTAAACAGGTCCGGGATCAGAGGAAGCGGATAAGGGTCACAAATTGTGATACTGTTCAGCTCCCTGAAATCCAGACAAGGTCTTAAAGAACCATCTTTTTTCTTAACAAAGAAAAAAACAGCGGCAACAGGTGACTTCGAGGGTCGTATGTGTCCTTTTCTCAGACTCTCAGAGATATAAGCACGCATAGCGATCCTCTCAGGTTGGGAAAGATTGTATAAACGAGATTTAGGCAGCTTGGCGTCTGGGATGAGATTAATAGGGCAATCGTACTCCCTGTGCGGGGGCAAATCCTGAACTCCACTCTCAGAGAAGACATCCGAAAATTCAGAGAGAAAATATGGTACAGTCTTAGTAGCAACCTCAGAAACAGATGTCATGAGGCAATTCTCTCTGCAAAAGTCACTCCAACCATTTATTTGCCTCGCTTGCCAATCAATGGTGGGATTATGTTTAGTGAGCCAGGGTAGCCCCAACACTAGAGGGGTAGGCAAACCGCTAAGGACGAAACATGACACATCCTCAACATGAGCATCACTCACAATTAAACGGATATTGTGAACTATGCCCTTTAATGATTTCTGAGAAAGTGGAGCGGAATCAATCGCAAAAACGGGAATATCCTTTCCCAGAGTGCACACCTGGAAACCATGAGCTATTGCGAATTGACTATCAATGAGATTGACCGCTGCTCCACTATCCACAAAAATCTCACAAAAAATGCTCTTGCTCTCTAGCTCCACCCTAGCAGGCAGGACAAAACGGGAACTACAAGCAAACGGAAAACCTTCAATTTCCGCCTCAACCCTGCCAATAGTAACAGACGGAACATTTTTAAAAGATTTTTTCCTCTTTGTTTCTTTATTATTCCCAGAGAACTGCCTGAATCTCCTAGAGGGACAAATATTTGCCAAATGATTAATACCTCCACAACAAAAACAAACCCTCCCATGCGGGCTGAATCTTCTATTGTCAGAAGCAATCAACCCCAGCTGCATGGGCTCCTGCTCAGAAGGGGCTGACAGCGACTGAGACCCCTGCGCACAGAATGGGACCGCTGCACAGTCCTGGGACCGAGTATGACAGGAAGGAGAGATCTCTCCTCTCTCTCTAAGACGCCTGTCAATACGAACGGCCTGAGACATAGCAGAGTCCAAAGAAATAGGCCTTTCATGAAAGGCAAATGCATCTTTCAATCCCTCTGAAAGACCATTGCAAAACTGACTTCGGAGTGCAGCATCATTCCAACCAGTATCAGCTGCCCATCTCCGAAATTCTGAGCAGTATATCTCTGTGGATTGTTTACCCTGGCATAAGAGACGTAGTCTAGACTCCGCCAGAGCAATACGATCCGGATCATCATATATCTGACCCAGGGCTAAAAAGAATTCATCCACTGAACGGAGGGGCCGTGCCCCCTCCGGCAGCTAAAAGGCCCAGGACTGAGCGTTACCTCTGAGCAGCGATATAATGATCCCCACCCTCCGTTCCTCATCACCAGAGGAATGGGGAAGAAGGCGAAAATGGAGTTTGCAAGCCTCTCTAAAACGCACAAAATTCTCACTACCCCTGGAAAACGTATCCGGGAGCGAGATCTTAGGCTCAGAACAAACTCCATGAACGCAAGCTGAACCGGTCACTTGAAGCTGAGAAAAAGTCCTGCGGAGATCAGCTACCTTCAATGAAAGACCCTGGAAGCGTTCAGCCAAAAGTGAAACCGGATCCATGCTTGAGACGGTTTTGGCGGCTTATAATGTCACGGACGGTGTACAGGAAATAAGGCAAAGCAACATGCATAAATGACTCGCTGGATCCAAGAGCTAAGGAACCAAAGGGAGACCCCTGCAGAAGACCTGGCACTTTCCCTGGCTGCTCAGCCTATGCAAAGATCCGAATGGTGGAAGTTTGCATATCCACGTACCTTGACTAAATAACCCATGAGCACCCTACAATAGTGAGGGGACACGACCACCGGCTCTCCCTACACAAGATACGGAGGGAGTCAGGGTCACCTGGGATCCAGCAAACAGAAAATAACAGATAAATGTTCAAACCTTAACTTTGTAGTAGACAGGAGAACAAGATCAGCATGCACACACACTCCAGGAAGAAGTATAAGCCGCCCAGAAAAGCATTCTGGGGAGGAATTTAAAGGGAAGCAATTAGTCCAACACATGACAGCTGAGAGAGGCTAACGAGATGAGGAACTGAATACCACAGCAAAGAAACTCAAGGAGGAGGTTCTGAAAGGCCTCTGTCAGAGCTTCTCAGCTGTCTGGTTGTGACAAAAGCTAGGAGCTGGAGGGAAGAAAGAGGAATGCACACTACCCGCAGAATAGGATGGGGTACTGGAACAGGACGGGGATTGGATTCGAAAGTGGAGAGAGAAGTAGAAGGAGGATATGGTATGGGTGGGTTGGAATAGTATGGGAAATAAGACTGTGGATGGGGAAAGGAAGGATGTGAAGGTTGGTAGCATTGGGATGGGGGATAGGAATGTGGTGGGGGAAAGGAGGGTGGTGGGGGATAGGACTGGGATGGGGGGCGGTGCACAAATTTAATTTTTTTTTTGAGTCAATGCCACCCGACATTAACAATTTTGTTCCAGAGACAGCCCATCCATCCACCAAGCTAGAGTTGAAAGAAAACTCTGATTCGGAGTAAAGGGATCTGGCCGCCCCGCCTTCTCCAGCTGCCGGATGTGAGTGGAAAGCTCCTACTTATTCCAGATCATATTTTCCTCAACTCTCTTTAATGTGTCTCGCACTATGTGAGCAAGATCTCTATCTATGAGTCCTCTATCTATGTGAATATTCTCCTACCTGTTCCCCGCCTCATTCTGTCACATACGTTTCCGATCTCCTGGTACCTGCCACGGGGAGACTGGCAACTCGTGGGTTAAATTGGCAAGTTCCCTGTGGATCTTATTGTGTCTGTTTTGGTGAATGCCACACCCCTTGCTTCAGGTGTTGCTTGTTATTAATTTACCTTTCCCATAAGTAGCCGTTTCTCACTCTTGGAGGTGCGGTTTATAGATTTTCTTCCTGTCTTCTAACTTGCTGATCGGTTGTACTCTGTGGTGTTTCTGGAGTTGCCAGTTTTCTACTTTCAGCTAAGTCTTGTCTTTTCTTATTGTATTGTGTTTGTTATATTCCCTGTTGTTTGTATCTGGGCCTGAGACAGAGACTTCCATTCGTCCATCTGGGGAGGAATGGGTTGTCTCTGGTCCTACCCTCATTCCATGGCCTTATAGGGATTTAAGGGCCTAGGTATACAGCTTATGAATATATTCCTACCTTCAAGGTCTATTCATATTGATAGGTAGTTAGGGCCCAGATTAGAGTTGTTTAAGAGTTGACCTGTTCCTTCCCTAGTTTCCAGGCCCAGTTGCTGTTCCCCTTCCCTCCTGTGTTCAGTGTGGAATTTTCCGCCCACACTGATCGTGACACCTTCGTACTCCTGCAAAAGCACTTTCAAAGTGATGTGTTGCAGTTTCCGTAGGGGCAGACTGAACAGGTAGGGGATCCTCTGTAAGGCGCCGAACTGTTTTGCGAGGATCTCAACTGCGGAAACGTGTTGCATTAACTAGTGCACAAGACCAAGAAGGAAGGTGAGGTTAGATCAGGTTCAGTAACGGATTCCCAGGCGGCTCTCTCAAACAACTGAGCGGAGAGTTAGGGACCCTAACATCATACACCTGCTCCCTGCTCTGAGTATATTATTAACGGCTATCTCTATACGCCCTGCAGGTGGATGCAGTTATACATATGGTGCAGGCAACAGTTATAGTCCATGAGTCATATTTTGGATTACACACGCCCCCCTTTCAAACGTTATAGAGAGAACAGAGTGCCTTGAATATTATCGCCACTGGTGTAAGGTATTGGTAGTCCAGATTAGAGTCAGCCACTGAATAGCTATACTTGCGGTTTGGTAGAATCCTTAAGTAGCGTCCCGGATTGCCAGGGAGGTTAGCGAAGTCATGGAGTAGGTTCCCAGGTGTTCTGAAGTCCGGATCCAAAGTCAGTGGGGAAAGCTTCAGTAGCAGTATGCACAGGCGCACACTCCAAATTAGTGGAACGCTGTGCATAGCTGCCTCGGCGCTTTTAAGGTGTAACTCCGCCCTGTGGGATGAACCGATGACGTCACCGCGCACGTTGCGTTCCACGCTGGAACGCAAACGCCGCTGTGATGACGGAGCCGTCGCTGCGTTCCAGATGGAGGGACCCTGCCGATCCGTTACAGTACCCCCCTCCCAAGGGAACCCCTCCGGGGAACCCTAGAAGGGGAGGGCCGGTCGGGGAACCTGCGGTGAAACTCCCTTTGCAATATTGGAGCGTGGACAACATCAGCCTCCTCCCAGGAATCATCTTGGGGACCATAACCCTTCCATCGTATGAGGTACTGGAGTCTCCCCCTCCTCCTTCTTGAATCCAAGAGCTCCTCAACCTCGAACTCTTCATCACCTTGGACAATGACCGGAGGTGACGGGGCAGGGGTCCTGCCCGGGAAAGGGTTGGGACGAAAAGGCTTCAGCAAAGATACGTGAAAGGTTGGGTGTACCTGGAGACGAGGAGGTAGAATAAGTTTCATCGTGTTGGGGTTGACGACCTTCTCGATACGGAATGGTCCCAGGAACTGTTTCCCCAATTTTTTAGAGGGAGTACCCAAGCGGAGGTTTTTGGTGGAGAGCCAGACGGAGTCCTCTGCTTGATAAGGGGGACTCAGCCTTCTGCGTCGATCATAATACATTTTTTGTCGATCTCTAGCTCGGATAAGGTTTTCTTTAAGCTCCTTGAGGGTCTTCTGTAATGTAGAGATGTAATCTTCAGTAGCTGGTACGTTAGTAGGGATACTCATCGGAGTGATAGGAGAAGGGTGAAAACCGTAGTTCGAGAAGAATGGAGAGTGAAGAGTGGAGGCACTTTTGGAATTGTTATAGGAGAATTCCGCAAGAGGGAGCAGGCGCTCCCAGTCGTCCTGGAGATATGAGCAGTGACAGCGAAGGTACTGCTCGAGGCATTGGTTTACTCTCTCAGTTTGTCCGTTTGTCTGCGGGTGGTATGCACTGGACATCCGATGGTCTATCTGGAGTCTCGCACAAAGAGCCTTCCAGAACTTGGAGATAAATTGTGAGCCTCTGTCCGATATGAGTTTAGTAGGCACTCCATGTAGACGGACGATGTTAGTCACAAAAACCTCAGCAGTCTCCTTCGAAGATGGTAATTTTTTCAGGGCCACAAAATGTGCCATTTTTGTTAGTAGATCAACAACAACAAGTACGGTATTATGACCATGTGAAGGAGGAAGGTCAACTATAAAATCCAGTGAAACCCACTCCCAGGGTCTGGAGGGTATCGGGAGATTCATTAGTAGGCCGTAAGGTTGCTTACGATCATGTTTGCAGGTGGCACAAATCTCACATGAGGCGACGTAGTCCTCAATTTCCTGTAACATGTTGGGCCACCAGTAATATCTGCGGACTAACTCCACGGTTTTGGAGATGCCCGGATGACCCGACAGGGGAGTATCATGGCATAGTTGAATTACTTGTGTTGTAACGTTTGGTGGTATGTATAGATGATTTCCCTTATAACAGAAACCTTCATCATCCCTACGGAGTCCTGGAGGTAGATCGTTTTCATTTAGGGTTAAACAGTCCTTGAGCCTTTGTCGTAGAGCTACAGTGGCGATAATTTTTTTGGGTGGAATTACCCACGAAGGGAATTCTGCCCCTGGATGGGGATCATTCAAACGAGATAGCGCGTCTGCCTTTCCGTTTTTTGAGCCGGGTCTGTATGTGATTTGGAAATCGAAGCGGTCGAAGAAGAAACTCCATCTCACTTGGCGAGAGGATAATGTTTTACCGGTCTTTAGGTATTGGAGGTTGCGGTGGTCTGAGTATATGGTGATTGGGTGTGTCGAGCCTTCTAATATATGTCTCCAATTTTCCAAGGCGTTTTTTATTGCCAGAAGTTCCTTTTCCCCTATGGGGTAGTTAACCTCGGCCGGATTGAGGGTCCGGGAGAAAAACCCTACCGGATGTAGGGGCGTCATTAATGATGAACGTTGAGATAAGACAGCTCCTACAGCATTTTGGGAAGCATCCACTTCGAGGACGTACAAGTTGTTAGGGTCAGGTATGGTGAGAATGGGAGCGGATGTAAACCTGTCCTTCAGTAGTTGGAATGCTTCCTGAGCATCTCCATTCCATATGAACCTCGTGTTGATGCTTGTAAGTCTGGTGAGCGGTTTTGTAGTCGCAGAGTAATTCTTGATGAATTTCCTGTAGAAATTAGCGAACCCCAAAAACCTTTGGAGTGCCTTCCTGGATTTTGGAGTGGGCCAATTTTGTATACATTCAATCTTTGTCTGGTCCATCTGAATCCCCTCGGGGGAGATGATGTAACCCAGGAACGGTAGTGTAGTCGTATCAAATACGCATTTCTCGAATTTTGCGTACAGGCAATGGGCTCTCAAACGTGCTAATACCCAACGCACATGTCTTCTATGGTCTTGGATGTTGTCTGAATAGACCAATATGTCATCGAGGTAGACAATGACACAAACATCCAGTAGGTCTCGAAAATATCATTTATAAAATTTTGGAATGTTGCAGGTGCATTGCACAGTCCGAACGGCATCACTTGGTACTCGAAGAGTCCGTAACGGGTGCGGAAAGCGGTTTTCCACTCGTCTCCTTTTCTGATCCTTATCAAGTTATAAGCTCCTCTAAGGTCTAGTTTGGTGTAGACAGTAGCAGTGCTGAGGCGTTCAATCAGTTCATTAATGAGAGGCAGTGGGTACCTGTTCTTTACCGTGACTTTATTTAGGGCTCTATAGTCGATGATAGGACGAAGGCTGGAATCCTTGTTCCGAACAAAGAACATTCCCGATCCTGCGGGTGAAGTAGAGGGCCTAATGAATCCCTTCTTCAGGTTTTCCTCTAGATACTGTTTGAGGTGGTCCAGCTCAGGTTTCGCCAATGGATAGATTCTCCCCGTAGGTATTTCACTTCCTGGAAGTAGATCTATGGGACAGTCGTATGTCCTGTGATGCGGAAGCAACTCCGCATTCTTTGAACTGAACACGTCGGCGAAGTCCAGGTAGTGGTCTGGTATCTGGATGCCGCCAACCAGTAATATGGAATTTGTAGGATAACAGGTTTCCTGGCAATACCCCGAATCTAACCCTACCCTCCCTTGATCCCATAGTAGTGTTGGTCTATGTAGTTTTAACCAAGGTAGTCCTAGTATGATAGGGAATAAAGGGGAGGGTATAATGTCGAAGGACATAAATTCGGTGTGGTTGTTTTCACACGTCACCATTATAGGTAGGGTTTGATTTTGAACTGGGCCTGAGGCCGAAGTAGTGCCGTCAATAAAACTCACGGACAACGGGGAATTCTTTTTGATCAATGGAATTTTATTTCGCTTAATCAACAGCGTATCGATAAAATTTCCGCAGGATCCTGTATCCACCATTGCGTCAACGGTAAGTCGATTTTGGTCCCACTGTAGAGTAAGAGAGGTGTATAAGTAACCCGGGGTTCTAATCTGGGGATCAACGATTTTACATAGAGAGTATCGCTTACCTTCGGACTTCTTCCGTATTGCCGGGCAATCTTCTACCCCATGGCCTTCGGAAGAGCAATATAGGCAGAGATTCAAGTTGCGTCTTCTCGTTTTCTCTCTTTCAGTGAGAGGGTCCCTGAGGGCAGCAATCTCCATCTTTTCTTCAGGGGGGTGCATATCGATTTGTCTACTGGGAGGTACATATCCATAGGACCGCTCTGCTCTGCGTTCACGGAGACGCCGGTCGAGGGTGGTGACACGTTGCATAAGATCTTCAAGGGTGAGGGGCATGTCACCTCTTGCCAACTCATCCTTCAGTGCTTCGGAAAGACCGAGACGGAACTGGTTCCTAAGACTGAGATCGTTCCACTCAGTCTCCCGAGCCCACCGCGTATATTCTGCAATAAAATCCTCAACAGGCCGTCTGCCTTGTTTAATGCTCCTGATGGCGGATTCCGCCGTCAGCTGCTTGCTATGGTCTTCATACAAGAGGGCCATGATTGTAAGAAATTGGTGGTAGTTGTCTAGGACGGGGTCCTCCCTCTCCAAATAGGTATTTGCCCAGGCTCTGGGCTCCCCCCTAAGAAAGGAGATCATAGTGAGGACTTTTATCCGGTCAGTAGGGTAGGTCCTAGGACGAAGCTCAAACATTAATTTGGAAGCATTAATGAAATCTCGGAACTGTTTACGATCCCCTGAGAATAGTTCCGGAGGACTGACCAATGGCTCAGGTCCCTCCCGTGGGGGGTTTGTGTTCTGTGCGACAAGATCTCGCAATGTCTGGTTCTCGAGTTGCAGGTTCTGAACATCCTCAGATAGGTTCTCAACCTTCTGTGAGAGGATGACGATGTGTCCTGCTAATTCCGCTGGATCCATTGGGGTTCCACTAATATGTAAGGCGCCGAACTGTTTTGCGAGGATCTCAACTGCGGAAACGTGTTGCATTAACTAGTGCACAAGACCAAGAAGGAAGGTGAGGTTAGATCAGGTTCAGTAACGGATTCCCAGGCGGCTCTCTCAAACAACTGAGCGGAGAGTT
This sequence comes from Bufo gargarizans, assembly GCF_014858855.1. Classification (NCBI taxonomy): domain Eukaryota; kingdom Metazoa; phylum Chordata; class Amphibia; order Anura; family Bufonidae; genus Bufo; species Bufo gargarizans. Next base: position 270,876,533 of record NC_058083.1, read on the forward strand.
AGGGACCCTAACATCATACACCTGCTCCCTGCTCTGAGTATATTATTAACGGCTATCTCTATACGCCCTGCAGGTGGATGCAGTTATACATAGGGTGCAGGCAACAGTTATAGTCCATGAGTCATATTTTGGATTACACACGCCCCCCTTTCAAACGTTATAGAGAGAACAGAGTGCCTTGAATATTATCGCCACTGGTGTATGGTATTGGTAGTCCAGATTAGAGTCAGCCACTGAATAGCTATACTTGCGGTTTGGTAGAATCCTTAAGTAGCGTCCCGGATTGCCAGGGAGGTTAGCGAAGTCATGGAGTAGGTTCCCAGGTGTTCTGAAGTCCGGATCCAAAGTCAGTGGGGAAAGCTTCAGTAGCAGTATGCACAGGCGCACACTCCAAATTAGTGGAACGCTGTGCATAGCTGCCTCGGCGCTTTTAAGGTGTAACTCCGCCCTGTGGGATGAACCGATGACGTCACCGCGCACGTTGCGTTCCACGCTGGAACGCAAACGCCGCTGTGATGACGGAGCCGTCGCTGCGCTCCAGATGGAGGGACCCTGCCGATCCGTTACATCCTCTGTATCTGGAACAGGATTGTCCATGACAGAAGGTCCAGCAGCATGTTCTGGTTCCTCTTCTGGGGGCTGAAGAGTGCTTGAGTGAGTCCTACAAAGAGAAAAAAAAATAAGAATTTTTGGGCTATTCCAAAATGGAATCACAAAATATTAAACTACATGTGGAATACCCACTGCCTCAATTCCGCCGACCGGCGTAAGAACTGCAGCAACGGAGCGTAGCGGTATGGCCTAACGTTTTCTGCCCCGGATCCGCTTGGAACAGTTCTTTCCCTGTGGAGGTCACGGATAAATCAATCCCTCATTGATCTCCCCTGGATAGTTATGATCTCTCCTAGTGAATTAAAGCGTTTAGTACGCATAAGTGCAAATAACATTACAGGTTCTGCTGTCAGTTTAATTAACTCACCGCAAGCCTGTTTTTCCCATTCACTCATTTGGTCCCATTTATCCAGAAGAGCTTGAAATATCTCAGTCCAAATGCGCCGGGTAGCAATGTGGTCAGTGTTGAGACGCTGGGACTGGCCCCACAGTTCAGGTCTCTCCTGTACATGATCATCAGAGTGGCTTCTGGAACCCTATGACAGTGATAGTTATTAAAGAAGTTTGATGGGAATCCTCCGACACTCCAGCAGTGGTGAAACGAGGATGCACACTGTTAGCTTTTCTTTGAACATAATGTGAAAGAATGGAACAGGTTGGGAGTCATAGTTTAACCTCAGCTGGAGTGGCAGAGGTTGCCCATCACCACTGTAATCAAATCTAATTACTCACAGTCCCATGTCTAATTACTCACAGTACACCATGTCCATGACCACCACGAACTGATCTCCCTCTGCGACCCCTAGCAACTGGGCCCCTCATTCTTGTGGCTTGTTGAGAAACATGACTCTCATCCTAAGGGTCAATTCACACTTCCGTATGTGTTTTGAGGATCCGCAAATTGTGAATTAGCAAAACACGGACACCGGAAATATGCGTTCCGCATTTTTCGGTCCGCACATCACCGGCACTCTCATAGAAAATGCCTTTTATTGTCCGCATGTTCTATTTTTTTTCCGTAACGGAAGTGCGGATCCATAAATTCGGATGCAGACAGCACATTCCAGCCCCATTGAAAATGAATGGACTTTTTGTGGACTTGTGAATGGACCCTAAAGTGAACAGAAATGATTATAAATAGAGTTGAGCGGACACCTTGATGTTCGGGTTCGACGGGTTCAGCCGAACTTTGGAAAAAAGTTTGAGTTCTTGACCTGAACTTGACCCTGAACCCGAACCCCATTGAAGTAAATGGGGACCCAAACTTTTGAGCACTAAAATGGCTGTGAAAATGTCATTGAAAGGGCTAGAGGGCTGCAAATGCCAGCAAAATGTGGTTAAGAGCATGGCAAGTGCTCTGCAAACAAATGTGGATAGGGAAATGACTTTAAATAACATAAAATACGTTAAAAAAAATATATATAATCCTGATCTAGGAGGACGAGGTCCATATGGAGTAGCAGTTTGAGGAGGCGGTGGATGTGACGGTGTAGGTGGAAGCGGCGGTGGAGGAGGAGGTAGCTGCACAGGTTTTTGGTTTAAAATTTCATTTTTAAAATTAGGGTACACCCCAAAACATTGGGAAATATAACCTGTGATAACCCCCTGCAGTCGTGCTAAACACACGTTCAGACAATACTCTGGCTGCAGGGCAGGGCAGCACCTCCAAGGGGTAAAGGGCAAGCTCAGGAAATGTGCCCAATTTGGAGACCCAGAAGTTGCAGGGACTGACCCCTGTCAGTCACTTTGTGTAGGCGTGTGCAAACTCACTGCCCCATGTCCCCGTGATGTTCACGATCCAATTTGATATTTGCTCTATCACCTTTCGATGTTCTTTTCTGCGCCTACCATGTTGATCACGGGTGGCGGAGAATCAGGGTTCAACGCCGGAGAGGGAGCATGAGAATGAGAGACCACATCCAAGGGAGGATTCATTTTTAAAATTTTAAAATTATAGAGTTGAATTATGGGAGAAATTATTAAAGCATAAAAGTGTGACAACTTTTTAAAGTTTAAGCATTGAATGAAAGTATGTGGCGCGCATTAATTACTGAATAATTTATTAAATTTTATTCCCTGTCACCTATGTAGAGCACGGGTTTATTCACGTCTAAATTTGTATAATGTCAACTCAAGAATGTAACAGAAAGATTAGTGAAACTTATTAACCTGTCTACTTGGAAGAGCAGGGGTCTATGACAGAAAAAAATTGTTTATTGTCACCCAAAAATTATTGAAATTTATTAAGCTGTCAACTAGGTAGAGGAGGGGTAAATTACACCCAAGAATTGGTGAATTTCACCCAAAAATGTAACAGACAATTATATTTTTTTTTTACCTGTCTACTTGGTATAGCAGTGGTACATCACACCCAAAAATTGTTGAATTTCACCGGAAAATATAACTGACTATTTTTATTTTTTTTAACCTGTCTAATAGGTATAGCAGTGGTACATCACACCCAAAAAATTGTTGAATTTCAACTGAAAATGTAAATGACATTTTTTTTTTTTTTTTTAACCGGTCTGCTAGGTATAGCAGTGGTACTATACACACACAAATTGGTGAATTTCACCCGGAAATGTAAATTACAATATAGTGAAATTACTTAAAATAAAATACATACAAATAAAAAAGAAAATTGATTTGTGACTTCCATATGGAGTAGGAGCTTGAGGAGGCGGTGGACGTAGCAGTGTAGGTGGAAGCGGCGGTGGAGGAGGACGAGGTAGCCAACACAGGTTTTTGGTTTTAATTTTATTTTTTTAAATTAGGGTACACTCTAAAAGAGTGTGAAATATCCAAAATACAAGAATGAGAAATTGCGCTGCAGTATAACAATGGTTGGTTAGTGTAGGTATACATGTCTATTCTGCACAAGGTATGGACAAGTTCTGTGGGATCCATGCCTGGTTCATTTTAATGAATGTAAGCTTGTCCACATTGGCTGTGGACAGGCGGCTGCGCTTGTCTGTGATGACGCCCCCTGCGTGCTAAACACACGTTCAGATAATACACTGGCTGCAGGGCAGGCAAGCACCTCCAAGGCGTAAAGGGCAAGCTCAGGCCATGTGCCCAATTTGGAGACCCAGAAGTTGAAGGGGGCAGACCCGTCATTCAGTACATGTAGGTGTGTGCACACATACTGCTCCACCATGTTGGTGAAATTCTGCCTCCTGCTAAGACGTTCCATATCAGCTGGTGGTGTTGGTTGTGGTGTGCTGACAAAGCTTTTCCACATTTCGGCCATGCTAACTCTGCCTTCTGAGGTGCTGGCGGTGCCCCAGCTGCGTTGGCGACCTCTTCCTCTGCCTTCGCCTTGTGCTTCCACTGTGCACCCGCTGTCAGGTGGGAATGCCACCAGCGTGCGCCTGTACTAGTGCATCTTACGATCACGCTCCAGTGAGGGAATTAAGGACAGTACGTTGTCTTTGTAATGGCAATCCAGCAGTGTGGCCACCCAGTAATCAGCACAAGTTAGAATGTGGGCAACTCGGCGGTCATTGCAGAGACACTGCAGCATGTAATCGCTCATGTGTGCCAGGTTGCCCAGAGGCAACGAAAAGCTGTCCTCTGTGGGGGGTGTATCGTCCGTGTCCTCTGTATCCCCCCAGCCACGCACCAGTGATGGCCATGAGCTGGTCTGGGTGCCACCCTGCTGTGAACATGGTTCCTCCTCCTCCTCCATCTCCTCATTCTCATCCTCCACCTCGTCATCCTCCAGAACTGTGCCCTGGGTAGACAATTTTGTACCTGGCATTTGTGGGTGCAGGAACCCGCCCTCAGAGCCACTTGTGAATGACTGGCCAGAAACCCTACAAAATGATCCCTCTTCCTCCCCATCCTCCTGTGCCACATCCTCTTCCATCATCGCCAGGAGCATTTTTTCAAGGCGACATAGAAGTGGGATAGTAACACTGAGAACGGCGTTATCAGCACTGGTCATGTTGGTGGAGTACTCAAAACAGCGCAACAAGGAACACAGGTCTCGCATGGAGGCCCAGTCATTGGTGGTGAAGTGGTGCTGTTCCGCCGAGCGACTCACCCGTGCGTGCTGCAGCTGAAACTCCACTATCGCTTGCTGCTGCTCGCACAGTCTGGCCAGCATGTGCAAGGTGGAGTTCCACTTTGTGGGCACGTCGCATATGAGGCGGTGAGTGGGAAGTCCGAAGTCACGCTGCAGCGCTGACAGGCGAGCAGCAGCAGGGTTAGAATGCCGAAAGCACGCACAGACGGCCCGCACTTTATGCAGCAGCTCTGACATAGGGTAATTAAGGAATCTCTGCACCACCAAATTCAACACATGCGCCAGGCAAGGGATGTGCGTCAAACCAGCTAGTCCCAGAGCTGCTACGAGATTTTGCCCATTATCGCACACCACCAGGCTGGGCTTGAGGCTGACTGGCACAAACCACTCATCGGTCTGTTGTTCAATGCCCATCCACAGCTCCTGTGCGGTGTGGGGTTTGTCCCCCAAACAGATACGTTTTTAAACAGCCTGCTGTCGTTTACCCCTGGCTGTGCTGAAGTTGGTGGTGAAGGTGTTACGCTGACCGGATGACAAGCCGGTAGAGGATGAGGAAGCGGAGTAGGAGGAGGAAGCAACAGGAGGCAAACTGAAGTGCCCTGCAATCCTCGGTGGTGGAAGGACATGTGCAAAACTGCTATCCGCCTCAGGCCCAGCCGCCACTGCATTTACCCAGTGTTCTGTTATGGAGATATAACGTCCCTGACCGTGCTTACGGGTCCATGTATCCGTAGTAAGGTGCACCTTGCCACAGATGGCGTTGCGCAGTGCACACCTGATTTTGTCCCCCATTTGGTTGTGCAGGAAAGGGATGGCTCTCCTGGAAAAGTAGTGGTGGCTGGGCACGACGTACTGTAGCCCAGCCACTGCCATAAGGTCCTTAAGGACACAGTCTTATTTCACCTTAGGGACCAGCCCATTTTTTGCAAATCTGACCAGTGTCACTTTAAGTGGTGATAACTTTAAAACGCTTTGACTTATCCAGGCCATTTTGAGACAGTTTTGTCATCACATATTGTACTTCGTGACACTGGTAAAATGGAGTTAAAAAAAAATCATTTTTATTTATAAAAAAAATACCAAATTTGCCCAAAATTTTGAAAAATTAGCAAATTTTCAAGTTTCAATTTATCTACTTCTATAAGACATAGTAATACCTAAAAAAATTGTTATTACTTTACATTCCCCATATGTCTACTTCATGTTAGCATCATTTTGGGAATGACATTTTATTTTTGGGGGACGTTACAAGGCTTAGAAGTTTAGAAGTAAATCTTGAAATTTCTCCGAAATTTTCAAAAACCAACTTTTTAAAGAATCACGTCAGGTCTGAAGTCACTTTGTGAGTAGAGTTGAGCGAACACCTGGATGTTCGGGTTCGAGAAGTTCGGCCGAACATCCCGGAAATGTTCGGGTTCGGGATCCGAACCCGATCCGAACTTCGTCCCGAACCCGAACCCCATTGAAGTCAATGGGGACCCGAACTTTTCGGCACTAAAAAGGCTGTAAAACAGCCCAGGAAAGAGCTAGAGGGCTGCAAAAGGCAGCAACATGTAGGTAAATCCCCTGCAAACAAATGTGGATAGGGAAATGAATTAAAATAAAAATTAAATAAATAAAAATTAACCAAAATCAATTGGAGAGAGGTTCCATAGCAGAGAATCTGGCTTCCCGTCACCCACCACTGGAACAGTCCATTCTCAGATATTTAGGCCCCGGCACCCAGGCAGAGGAGAGAGGTCCCGTAACAGAGAATCTGTCTTCATGTCAGCAGAGAATTAGTCTGCATGTCATAGCAGAGAATGAGGCTTCACGTCAGCCACCACTGCAACAGTCCATTGGCATATATTTAGGCCTAGCACACAGGCAGAGCAGAGAGGTCCCGTAACAGACAATCTGGCTTCATGACAGCAGAGAATCAGTCTGCATGTCATAGCAGAGAATGAGGCTTCACGTCAGCCACCACTGCAACAGTCCATTGGCATATATTTAGGCCCAGCACACACACAGGCAGAGGAGAGAGGTCCCGTAACAGAGAATCTGGCTTCATGTCAGCAGAGAATCAGTCTGCATGTCATAGCAGAGAATGAGGCTTCACGTCAGCCACCACTGCAACAGTCCATTGGCATATATTTAGGCCCAGCACACACACAGGCAGAGGAGAGAGGTCCCGTAACAGAGAATCTGGCTTCATGTCAGCAGAGAATCAGTCTGCATGTCATAGCAGAGAATGAGGCTTCACGTCAGCCACCACTGCAACAGTCCATTGGCATATATTTAGGCCCAGCACCCAGGCAGAGGAGGGAGGTCCCGTAACAGAGAATCTGTCTTCATGTCAGCAGAGAATTAGTCTGCATGTCATAGCAGAGAATGAGGCTTCACGTCAGCCACCACTGCAACAGTCCATTGGCATATATTTAGGCCCAGCACCCAGGCAGAGGAGGGAGGTCCCGTAACAGAGAATCTGTCTTCATGTCAGCAGAGAATTAGTCTGCATGTCATAGCAGAGAATGAGGCTTCACGTCAGCCACCACTGGAACAGTCCATTCTCAGATATTTAGGCCCCGGCACCCAGGCAGAGGAGAGAGGTCCCGTAACAGAGAATCTGTCTTCATGTCAGCAGAGAATTAGTCTGCATGTCATAGCAGAGAATGAGGCTTCACGTCAGCCACCACTGCAACAGTCCATTGGCATATATTTAGGCCCAGCACCCAGGCAGAGGAGAGAGGTCCCGTAACAGACAATCTGGCTTCATGTCAGCAGAGAATCAGTCTTCATATCATAGCAGAGAATCAGGCTTCACGTCACCCACCACTGTAAGAGTCAATTTTCATAAATTTAGGCCCAGAACCCAGGCAGAGGAGAAAGGTCCCGTAACAGACAATCTGGCTTCATGTCAGCAGAGAATCAGTCTTCATATCATAGCAGAGAATCAGGCTTCACGTCACCCACCACTGTAAGAGTCAATTTTCATAAATTTAGGCCCAGAACCCAGGCAGAGGAGAAAGGTCCCGTAACAGACAATCTGGCTTCATGTCAGCAGAGAATCAGTCTTCATATCATAGCAGAGAATCAGGCTTCACGTCACCCACCACTGTAAGAGTCAATTTTCATAAATTTAGGCCCAGAACCCAGGCAGAGGAGAAAGGTCCCGTAACAGACAATCTGGCTTCATGTCAGCAGAGAATCAGTCTTCATATCATAGCAGAGAATCAGGCTTCACGTCACCCACCACTGTAAGAGTCAATTTTCATAAATTTAGGCCCAGAACCCAGGCAGAGGAGAAAGGTCCCGTAACAGACAATCTGGCTTCATGTCAGCAGAGAATCAGTCTTCATATCATAGCAGAGAATCAGGCTTCACGTCACCCACCACTGTAAGAGTCAATTTTCATAAATTTAGGCCCAGAACCCAGGCAGAGGAGAAAGGTCCCGTAACAGACAATCTGGCTTCATGTCAGCAGAGAATCAGTCTTCATATCATAGCAGAGAATCAGGCTTCACGTCACCCACCACTGTAAGAGTCAATTTTCATAAATTTAGGCCCAGAACCCAGGTAGAGGAGAAAGGTCCCGTAACAGACAATCTGGCTTCATGACAGCAGAGAATCAGTCTGCATGTCATAGCAGAGAATCAGGCTTCACGTCAGCCACCACTGCAACAGTCCATTGTCATAAATTTAGGCCCAGCACCCAGGCAGAGGAGAGAGGTCCCGTAACAGACAATCTGGCTTCATGTCAGCAGAGAATTAGTCTGCATGTCATAGCAGAGAATCAGGCTTCATGTCAGCCACCACTGCAACAGTCCATTGGCATATATTTAGGCCTAGCACACAGGCAGAGGAGAGGTTCATTCAACTTTGGGTAGCATCGCAATATAATGGTAAAATGAAAATAAAAATAGGATTGAATGAGGAAGTGCCCTGGAGTCCAATAATATATGGTTATGGGGAGGTAGTTAATGTCTAATCTGGACAAGGGACGGACAGGTCCTGTGGGATCCATGCCTGGTTCATTTTTATGAACGTCAGCTTGTCCACATTGGCTGTAGACAGGCGGCTGCGTTTGTCTGTAATGACGCCCCCTGCCGTGCTGAATACACGTTCAGACAAAACGCTGGCTGCCGGGCAGGCCAGCACCTCCAAGGCATAAAAGGCTAGCTCTGGCCACGTGGACAATTTAGAGACCCAGAAGTTGAATGGGGCCGAACCATCAGTCAGTACGTGGAGGGGTGTGCACACGTACTGTTCCACCATGTTAGTAAAATGTTGCCTCCTGCTAACACGTTGCGTATCAGGTGGTGGTGCAGTTAGCTGTGGCGTGTTGACAAAAGTTTTCCACATCTCTGCCATGCTAACCCTGCCCTCAGAGGAGCTGGCCGTGACACAGCTGCCTTGGCGACCTCTTGCTCCTCCTCTGCCTTGGCCTTGGGCTTCCACTTGTTCCCCTGTGACATTTGGGAATGCTCTCAGTAGCGCGTCTACCAACGTGCGCTTGTACTCGCGCATCTTCCTATCACGCTCCAGTGCAGGAAGTAAGGTGGGCACATTGTCTTTGTAGCGTGGATCCAGCAGGGTGGCAACCCAGTAGTCCGCACAGGTTAAAATGTGGGCAACTCTGCTGTCGTTGCGCAGGCACTGCAGCATGTAGTCGCTCATGTGTGCCAGGCTGCCCAGGGGTAAGGACAAGCTGTCCTCTGTGGGAGGCGTATCGTCATCGTCCTGCCTTTCCCCCCAGCCACGCACCAGTGATGGACCCGAGCTGCGTTGGGTGCCACCCCGCTGTGACCATGCTTCATCCTCATCCTCCTCCACCTCCTCCTCATCCTCGTCCTCCTCGTCCTCCAGTAGTGGGCCCTGGCTGGCCACATTTGTACCTGGCCTCTGCTGTTGCAAAAAACCTCCCTCTGAGTCACTTCGAAGAGACTGGCCTGAAAGTGCTAAAAATGACCCCTCTTCCTCATCCTCCTCCTCCTCCTCCTGGGCCACCTCCTGTTCCATCATCGCCCTAAGTGTTTTCTCAAGGAGACATAGAAGTGGTATTGTAACGCTGATAACGGTGTCATCGCCACTGGCCATGTTGGTGGAGTACTCGAAACAGCGCAACAGGGCACACAGGTCTCGCATGGAGGCCCAGTCATTGGTGGTGAAGTGGTGCTGTTCTGTAGTGCGACTGACCCGTGCGTGCTGCAGCTGAAACTCCACTATGGCCTGCTGCTGCTCGCACAGTCTGTCCAGCATGTGCAAGGTGGAGTTCCACCTGGTGGGCACGTCGCATATGAGGCGGTGAGCGGGAAGGCCGAAGTTACGCTGTAGCGCAGACAGGCGAGCAGCAGCAGGATGTGAACGCCGGAAGCGCGAACAGACGGCCCGCACTTTATGCAGCAGCTCTGACATGTCGGGGTAGTTGTGAATGAACTTCTGCACCACCAAATTCAGCACATGCGCCAAGCAAGGGATGTGCGTCAAATTGGCTAGTCCCAGAGCTGCAACGAGATTTCGCCCATTATCACACACCACCAGGCCGGGCTTGAGGCTCACCGGCAGCAACCACTCGTCGGTCTGTTGTTCTATACCCCGCCACAACTCCTGTGCGGTGTGGGGCCTGTCCCCCAAACATATGAGTTTCAGAATGGCCTGCTGACGTTTACCCCGGGCTGTGCTGAAGTTGGTGGTGAAGGTGTGTGGCTGACTGGATGAGCAGGTGGAAGAAGAGGAGGAGGAAGCCGAGAAGGAGGAGGTGGCAACAGGAGGCAAAGAATGTTGCCCTGCGATCCTTGGCGGCGGAAGGACGTGCGCCAAACAGCTCTCCGCCTGGGGCCCAGCTGCCACTACATTTACCCAGTGTGCAGTTAGGGAGATATAGCGTCCCTGGCCGTGCTTACTGGTCCACGTATCTGTGGTTAGGTGGACCTTGCTACAGATGGCGTTGCGCAGTGCACACTTGATTTTATCGGATACTTGGTTGTGCAGGGAAGGCACGGCTCTCTTGGAGAAGTAGTGCCGGCTGGGAACAACATACTGTGGGACAGCAAGCGACATGAGCTGTTTGAAGCTGTCTGTGTCCACCAGCCTAAATGACAGCATTTCATAGGCCAGTAGTTTAGAAATGCTGGCATTCAGGGCCAGGGATCGAGGGTGGCTAGGTGGGAATTTACGCTTTCTATCAAATGTTTGTGAGATGGAGAGCTGAACGCTGGCGTGTGACATGGTTGAGACGCTTGGTGACGGAGGTGGTGGTGGTGGTGTTGGTGGTACATCCCCTGTTTGCTGGGCGGCAGGTGCCAACGTTCCTCCAGAGGCGGAGGAAGAGGCCGAGGCGGCAGCAGCAGAATAGGCCGAGGCGGCAGCAGCAGAAGAGGTAGCAGGGGGAGCCTGAGTGACTTCCTTGGTTTTAAGGTGTTTACTCCACTGCAGTTCATGCTTTGCATGCAGGTGCCTGGTCATGCAGGTTGTGCTCAGGTTCAGAACGTTAATGCCTCGCTTCAGGCTCTGATGGCACAGCGTGCAAACCACTCGGGTCTTGTCGTCAGCACATTGTTTGAAGAAGTGCCATGCCAGGGAACTCCTTGAAGCTGCCTTTGGGGTGCTCGGTCCCAGATGGCGGCGGTCAGTAGCAGGCGGAGTCTCTTGGCGGCGGGTGTTCTGCTTTTGCCCACTGCTCCCTCTTTTGCTACGCTGTTGGCTCGGTCTCACCACTGCCTCTTCCTCCGAACTGTGAAAGTCAGTGGCACGACCTTCATTCCATGTGGGGTCTAGGACCTCATCGTCCCCTGCATCGTCTTCCACCCAGTCTTGATCCCTGACCTCCTGTTCAGTCTGCACACTGCAGAAAGACGCAGCAGTTGGCACCTGTGTTTCGTCATCATCAGAGACATGCTGAGGTGGTATTCCCATGTCCTCATCATCAGGAAACATAAGTGGTTGTGCGTCAGTGCATTCTATGTCTTTCACCGCTGGGGAAGGGCTAGGTGGATGCCCTTGGGAAACCCTGCCAGCGGAGTCTTCAAACAGCATAAGAGACTGCTGCATAACTTGAGGCTGAGACAGTTTCCCTGGTATGCATGGGGGTGATGTGACAGACTGATGGGGTTGGTTTTCAGGCGCCATCTGTGCGCTTTCTGCAGAAGACTGGGTGGGAGATAATGTGAACGTGCTGGATCCACTGTCGGCCACCCAATTGACTAATGCCTGTACCTGCTCAGGCCTTACCATCCTTAGAACGGCATTGGGCCCCACCATATATCGCTGTAAATTCTGGCGGCTACTGGGACCTGAAGTAGTTGGTACACTAGGACGTGTGGATGTGGCAGAACGGCCACGTCCTCTCCCAGCACCAGAGGGTCCACTAACACCACCACGACCATGTCCACGTCCGCGTCCCTTACTAGATGTTTTTCTCATTGTTATGGTTCACCACAACAACAAATATATTATTTGGCCCAATGTATTGTATTCAAATTCAGCGGGATATAAATTTGAGGCCTAGTATTTAGGCGCTGGGTGACCGGTATGGATTTAGTGACAGAATTAGACTTGGAAATGCACAGAAGCGTGTGTGTGTGAAGTTATTCTGAATGACCCAATGTGCACCTTGAATATTATATACCCTTTTAGGGATAGATTTCAAATAGCTCTGATATAGCAGAAACCACTAAATTATGAAATTGCTAAATTGGGAATTGTACTTCAACCCAGAACAAAAAATGTGCTTTGACGGACACTAAATATCTTGCCCAGCAACAACAGTACAACGGTGGGTAACGAGAGATTTAGAGGGAATTAAATTTGAGGCCTAGTATTTAGGCGCTGGGTCACCGGTATGGATTTAGTGACAGAATTAGACTTGGAAATACACAGTAGCGGGTGTGTGTGAAGTTATTCTGAATGACCCTATGTGCACCTTCAATATTATATACCCTTTTAGGGATAGATTTCAAATAGCTCTGATATAGCAGAAACCACTAAATTATGAAATTGCTAAATTGGGAATTGTACTTCAACCCAGAACAAAAAATGTGCTTTGACGGACACTAAATATCTTGCCCAGCAACAACAGTACAGCGGTGGGTAACGAGAGATTTAGAGGGAATTAAATTTGAGGCCTAGTATTTAGGCGCTGGGTCACCGGTATGGATTTAGTGACAGAATTAGACTTGGAAATGCACAGAAGCGTGTGTGTGAAGTTATTCTGAATGACCCAATGTGCACCTTCAATATTATATACCCTTTTTGGGATAGATTTCAAATAGCTCTGATATAGCAGGAACCACTAAATTATGAAATTGCTAAATTGGGAATTGTACTTCAACCCAGAACAAAAAATGTGCTTTGACGGGCACTAAATAACTTTCCCAGCTACAACAGGACAACGGTAACGAGAGATTTAGAGGGATTTAAATTTGAGGCCTAGTATTTAGGCGCTGGGTGACAGGTATGGGTTTAGTGACAGAATTAGACTTGGAAATACACAGTAGCGGGTGTGTGTGAAGTTATTCTGAATGACCCTATGTGCACCTTCAATATTATATACCCTTTTAGGGATAGATTTCAAATAGCTCTGATATAGCAGAAACCACTAAATTATGAAATTGCTAAATTGTGAATTGTACTTCAACCCAGAACAAAAAATGTGCTTTGACGGACACTAAATATCTTGCCCAGCAACAACAGTACAGCGGTGGGTAACGAGAGATTTAGAGGGAATTAAATTTGAGGCCTAGTATTTAGGCGCTGGGTCACCGGTATGGATTTAGTGACAGAATTAGACTTGGAAATACACAGTAGCGGGTGTGTGTGAAGTTATTCTGAATGACCCTATGTGCACCTTCAATATTATATACCCTTTTTGGGATAGATTTCAAATAGCTCTGATATAGCAGGAACCACTAAATTATGAAATTGCTAAATTGGGAATTGTACTTCAACCCAGAACAAAAAATGTGCTTTGACGGGCACTAAATAACTTTCCCAGCTACAACAGGACAACGGTAACGAGAGATTTAGAGGGATTTAAATTTGAGGCCTAGTATTTAGGCGCTGGGTGACAGGTATGGGTTTAGTGACAGAATTAGACTTGGAAATACACAGTAGCGGGTGTGTGTGAAGTTATTCTGAATGACCCTATGTGCACCTTCAATATTATATACCCTTTTTGGGATAGATTTCAAATAGCTCTGATATAGCAGAAACCACTAAATTATGAAATTGCTAAATTGGGAATTGTACTTCAACCCAGAACAAAAAATGTGCTTTGACGGACACTAAATATCTTGCCCAGCAACAACAGTACAGCGGTGGGTAACGAGAGATTTAGAGGGAATTAAATTTGAGGCCTAGTATTTAGGCGCTGGGTCACCGGTATGGATTTAGTGACAGAATTAGACTTGGAAATACACAGTAGCGGGTGTGTGTGAAGTTACTCTGAATGACCCTATGTGCACCTTCAATATTATATACCCTTTTTGGGATAGATTTCAAAGAGCTCTGATATAGCAGGAACCACTAAATTATGAAATTGCTAAATTGGGAATTGTATTTCAACCCAGAACAAGAAATGTGCTTGAACGGACACTAAATAACTCGCCCAGCTACAGCACTAGGGACAGATTTAGCTGGATATAAATTTGAGGCCTAGTATTTAGGCGCTGGGTGACAGGTATGGGTTTAGTGACAGAATTAGACTTGGAAATACACAGTAGCGGGTGTGTGTGAAGTTATTCTGAATGACCCTATGTGCACCTTCAATATTATATACCCTTTTAGGGATAGATTTCAAATAGCTCTGATATAGCAGAAACCACTAAATTATGAAATTGCTAAATTGGGAATTGTACTTCAACCCAGAACAAAAAATGTGCTTTGACGGACACTAAATATCTTGCCCAGCAACAACAGTACAGCGGTGGGTAACGAGAGATTTAGAGGGAATTAAATTTGAGGCCTAGTATTTAGGCGCTGGGTCACCGGTATGGATTTAGTGACAGAATTAGACTTGGAAATACACAGTAGCGGGTGTGTGTGAAGTTATTCTGAATGACCCTATGTGCACCTTCAATATTATATACCCTTTTTGGGATAGATTTCAAATAGCTCTGATATAGCAGGAACCACTAAATTATGAAATTGCTAAATTGGGAATTGTACTTCAACCCAGAACAAAAAATGTGCTTTGACGGGCACTAAATAACTTTCCCAGCTACAACAGGACAACGGTAACGAGAGATTTAGAGGGATTTAAATTTGAGGCCTAGTATTTAGGCGCTGGGTGACAGGTATGGGTTTAGTGACAGAATTAGACTTGGAAATACACAGTAGCGGGTGTGTGTGAAGTTATTCTGAATGACCCTATGTGCACCTTCATTATTATATACCCTTTTTGGGATAGATTTCAAATAGCTCTGATATAGCAGAAACCACTAAATTATGAAATTGCTAAATTGGGAATTGTACTTCAACCCAGAACAAAAAATGTGCTTTGACGGACACTAAATATCTTGCCCAGCAACAACAGTACAGCGGTGGGTAACGAGAGATTTAGAGGGAATTAAATTTGAGGCCTAGTATTTAGGCGCTGGGTCACCGGTATGGATTTAGTGACAGAATTAGACTTGGAAATACACAGTAGCGGGTGTGTGTGAAGTTATTCTGAATGACCCTATGTGCACCTTCAATATTATATACCCTTTTTGGGATAGATTTCAAATAGCTCTGATATAGCAGGAACCACTAAATTATGAAATTGCTAAATTGGGAATTGTACTTCAACCCAGAACAAAAAATGTGCTTTGACGGGCACTAAATAACTTTCCCAGCTACAACAGGACAACGGTAACGAGAGATTTAGAGGGATTTAAATTTGAGGCCTAGTATTTAGGCGCTGGGTGACAGGTATGGGTTTAGTGACAGAATTAGACTTGGAAATACACAGTAGCGGGTGTGTGTGAAGTTATTCTGAATGACCCTATGTGCACCTTCAATATTATATACCCTTTTTGGGATAGATTTCAAATAGCTCTGATATAGCAGAAACCACTAAATTATGAAATTGCTAAATTGGGAATTGTACTTCAACCCAGAACAAAAAATGTGCTTTGACGGACACTAAATATCTTGCCCAGCAACAACAGTACAGCGGTGGGTAACGAGAGATTTAGAGGGAATTAAATTTGAGGCCTAGTATTTAGGCGCTGGGTCACCGGTATGGATTTAGTGACAGAATTAGACTTGGAAATACACAGTAGCGGGTGTGTGTGAAGTTACTCTGAATGACCCTATGTGCACCTTCAATATTATATACCCTTTTTGGGATAGATTTCAAAGAGCTCTGATATAGCAGGAACCACTAAATTATGAAATTGCTAAATTGGGAATTGTATTTCAACCCAGAACAAGAAATGTGCTTGAACGGACACTAAATAACTCGCCCAGCTACAGCACTAGGGACAGATTTAGCTGGATATAAATTTGAGGCCTAGTATTTAGGCGCTGGGTGACCGGTATGGATTTAGTGACAGAATTAGACTGGGATATGGCCAAAAAATGAACAGACTATTGCTGGTTAAATGCACTTGGTGTGACAGCTTCACCCTGATGTAGGCTTTAGCCAAAAAACAACCACACCATTGAGGGTTAAATGCACTTGGTGACAGGCGCAGCTTGCCCCTGATTTTGTATATGGCCAAAAAATGAACAGACTATTGCTGGTTAAATGCACTTGGTGTGACAGCTTCACCCTGATGTAGGCTTTAGCCAAAAAACAACCACACCATTGAGGGTTAAATGCACTTGGTGACAGGCGCAGCTTGCCCCTGATTTTGTATATGGCCAAAAAATGAACAGACTATTGCTGGTTAAATGCACTTGGTGTGACAGCTTCACCCTGATGTAGGCTTTAGCCAAAAAACAACCACACCATTGAGGGTTAAATGCACTTGGTGACAGGCGCAGCTTGCCCCTGATTTTGTATATGGCCAAAAAATGAACAGACTATTGCTGGTTAAATGCACTTGGTGTGACAGCTTCACCCTGATGTAGGCTTTAGCCAAAAAACAACCACACCATTGAGGGTTAAATGCACTTGGTCGCAGCTTGTGCTGGCGCACCACAAGACACAAAATGGCCGCCGATCACCCCAGAAAAATGAGACTGACAAACGGTCTGTGCAGCCTAAAAACAGTGAGCAATTGAGGATCAGCAGCTCAATGATCCACAGCTGCAGATCGATCAGTTAATCAAGTCCTTTGGAGGAGTTAATCTGCCTAATCTCGCCCTACTGTCGCAGCCGCAACCTCTCCCTACGCTAATCAGAGCAGAGTGACGGGCGGCGCTATGTGACTCCAGCTTAAATAGAGGCTGGGTCACATGGTGCTCTGGCCAATCACAGCCATGCCAATAGTAGGCATGGCTGTGATGGCCTCTTGGGGCAAGTAGTATGACGCTTGTTGATTGGCTGCTTTGCAGCCTTTCAAAAAGCGCCAAGAAAGCGTCACAAAAGCGCGAAGAAAGCGACGAACACCGAACCCGAACCCGGACTTTTACGAAAATGTCCGGGTTCGGGTCCGTGTCACGGACACCCCAAAATTCGGTACGAACCCGAACTATACAGTTCGAGTTCGCTCATCCCTATTTGTGAGGCTTACATAATCAAAACCACCCAAAAATTACCCTATTTTAGAAACTACACCACTCAAGGTTTTTTACACCATTTCCCATTTGAAGCCCCCCTGATGCACCCCTAGAGTAGAAACTCCTTAAAAGTGACCCCATATAATAAACTACACCCCTCAAGGTATTCAAAGCTTATTTTACAAACATCGCTAACCCTTTAGGCGTTCCACAAAAGTTATTGGCAAATAGAGATTAAATTTCTGATTTTAAATTTTTGGGCAAATTTTCCATTTTAAATCCATTTTTTTCAAGCTACAAAGCAAGGGTTAACAGCCAAACAAAACTTAATATTTATGGCCCTGATTCTGTAGTTTAGAGAAACACCCCATATGTGGTCGTAAACTGCTGTACGGGCACACGGCACAGAAGTAAAGGAATGCCAAACGGTTTTTGGAAGGCAGATTTTGCTGGACTGGTTTTTTGACACCATGTCCTATTTTAAGCCCCCCTGATGCACCCCTAGAGTAGAAGCTCCAAAAAAGTTACCCCATTTTAGAAACTAGTTTAGGGTACATATGATTTTTGGTTGCTCTATATTACACAAGGTAACAAGAAATAGCTGTTTTGGCACCTTTTTTTTGTTATTTACAACATTCATCTGACAGGTTAGATCATGTGGTATTTTTATAGAGCAGGTAGTCACGGACGCGGCGATACCTAATATGTATACTATTTTTTATATTTATGAAAGTTTTAAACAATGATTTCATTTTTTAAACCCAAAAAATTATGTTTTAGTGTCTCCATAGTCTGAGAGCCATAGTTTTTTTTGTTTTTGGGTGGTTATCTTAGGTAGGGTGTAATTTTTTGCGAGATGAGATGACGGTTCGATTGGAAGTATTTTGGTGTACATATGACTTTTTGATTACACTTTTTGTGATGTAAGATGACAAAAAATTGCTTTTTTTTTACACCTTTTTATTTTTTTATTTTTACAGTGTTCATCTGAGGGGTTAGGTCATGTGATATTTTTATAGAGCAGGTTAATACGGATGTGGCGATACCCAATATGTATACTCTTTTGTTATTTATGTAAGTTTTACACAATAATATCCTTTTTGAAACAAAAAAATATAATGTTTTAGTGTCTTCATAGTCTGATAGCCATAGTTTTTTCAGTTTTTGGGCGATTATCTTACGGAGGTCTCATTTTTTGAGGGATGAGTTGACGGTTTGATTGGCACTATTTTGGGGTGCATATGACTTTTTGATCGCTTGCTATTACACTTTTTGTGATGTATTCCTCTCCCTTGTGTTCCACCTTTGTGCTGCCTTTTTATATCTTTATGTATGTATTTTTACATTGTCAATAAAGTTTATTTATATTTACTATGCGAAGATTTTTGTGCAATTTCTTTGGTGATAGTTAAGGCTCCTTGTGGGTCCGCAATTCTTTGCGATTTTTTTCTGTCCGGTAACAATTTGGTAGCCCTTGTGATGTAAGATGACAAAAAATTGCTTTTTTTACACCGTTTTTATTTATCTTTTTTTACGGTGTCCGCCTGAGGGGTTAGATCATGTGATATTTTTATAGAGCCAGTCGATAAGGATGCGGCGATACCTAATATGTATTATATATTTTTTTTTATATATCTTTATTTTCATTATACAAAAAGAAACATACACATTCCAAACACAGCAAATATTAGAATTTCTCCAAAACAGCAAATACAGTTCCATCTTACCCCAACCAATTATTTTATACTATTTTTCTCCCCATCTCCCATTCCCCCCTATCTTTTCCCTTTCCTTTCCATTTGCCCTCCCACCACCCTTATGGGGGGGGGGGGACATGTAAAAAAAAAAAATAATAATAATAATATTAATTAAAAAGATTATTTTTTTTTGTAAATACCTAATATGTATACTTTTTTTAAATTTACTTATGTTTTAAACAATAACAGCTTTTTTAAAACAAAAAAAATGATGTTTTAGTGTCTCCATATTCTGAGCCATAGTTTTTTTATTTTTTGGGCGATTGTCTTAGGTAGGAGCTCATTTTTTTGCGGGATGAGGTGACGGTTAGATTGGTACTATTTTGGTGGGCATACGCTTTTTTGATTGCTTACTATTGTACTTTTTGTGATGTAAGGTGACCAAAAAATGGTTTATTTAGCACAGTTTCTATTTAATTTTTTTTACGGTGTTCATCTGAGGGGTTAGGTCATGTGATATATTTATACAGCCGGTCAATACAGACGTGGCGATACCTAATATGTCAACTTTTTTTTTCCCTATATTTTTACCATTTTTTTTTTACTTTGTTTGGGGAAAATGACGTTTTTGTTTATTTTAACTTGAAACTTTAAATTTTTTGGGGGGAAACTTTATTTTATTCAACTTTTTTTTACATCCGTATGCCCTGTGTCCTTAAGGACTGGAAAATCAGGGGGTACCGGTACGCCCTATGTCCTAAACAGGTTAAAACTATCCATCTCCACCAGGCGGAATGACAGCATTTCAAAGGCTAGTAATTTTAAAATGATGGAATTCAGGGCTAGTGATCGCGGGTGGGTAGCGGGGTACTTCCTCTTCCTCTCCAGCCTTTGGGAGATGGAGAGCTGAACGCTTCCGTGGGACATTGTGGAGATGCTTGGTGACCCAGGTGGTGGTGTTGCTGGAAGATCCTCTGTTTGCGGGGTGGCAGGTGGCACTGTCACTCCAGAGGTGAATGAAGAGGCCGAAACTGCAGCAGAAGAGGAAGCAGGAGGAGCCAGAGACCTTTCTTGTTTTTTGAGGGGTCTACTCCACTGCAGCTCGTGCTTAGCACTTAACTGCCTGGTCATGCAGGTTGTGCTCAGGTTGAGAACGTTTATGCCTCGCTTCAGGCTCTGATTGCACAGCGTGCAAACCACTCGTGTCTTGTCGTCAGCACATTGTCTGAAGAACTGCCATGGCAGGGATCGCCTTGGAGATGGCTTTGGTGTGCTCGGTCCCTTGCAGCGGTGGGCAGTAGCAGGCTTACTGTCTAGAGGACGGCCGCTCCGCTTTTGCACCCTGCTCCCTCTTCTGCTGTGCTCGTGGCTCTGTGCGACCACCGCCTCTTCCTCCGAACTACACAGGTCACTTGCATGACCTTGATTCCATGTGGGGTCGAGGACCTTATCGTCATCCACTTGATCTTCCACCCAGTTTTCACCCCTGCCTTCCATGTCGGTCTGCACATTTTTAAAAGCTCCAGCAGTTGGCACCTGTGTTTCGTCATCATCCGAGACGTGCTGCGATGGTCCTCCCATGTACTCATATTGAAAGATAAGTGGTTGGGCAATCTCTTCCACTTCTGGGGCAGGGTAAGGTGGATGGCCCTGGGAAACCCTGCTAACAGAGTCATCAAAAAGCAGAAGAGACTGCTGCATGACTTGGGGCTCAGACTGCTTGGCTGATTTGCAAGGGGGTGAGGTGAAAGACTAATGGACATCGACTGCAGGTGTCAACTGTGGTCTTTCAGCAGGAGACTGGGTGGGAGACAATGTGAAGGAACTGGATCCACTGTCAGCAACCTAATCTTTTATCGCCTGTACTTGTTCTGGCCTCACCATTCGTAGAGCCGCATTAGGCCCGACCAAATACCGCTGCAGGTTCTGTCGCCTACTCGCACCTGAGGAAGGTGTTTTTACTTGTGCCTGTAGCTGGCACAGATCGACCACGTCCTCTCCCTGCAACAGGAGCTCCACCAGCAGCACCACGACCTGGGCCACATCCCTTATTTGACGCTCTCCTCATATTTCTCGAATTTAGGATCTTGCCCTAAATGGGTGTTTAATTAATAGTGGAATAGAACGACAGTATGTACAGGGTGTATCTCACACGCCCTGAACCAGACTAGGCCTCAATTAAATTTGTTTTCCCAAAATGGCTGTATTTCAAATACCTGAAACAAACCCCGGTATTTATAGGGTGTATCTCACACGGCCTGAACCAGACGAAGCCTCAATTAAATTTGTTTGCCCAAAATGGCTGTATTTCAAATACCTGACTATAACCCACATATATAAAGGGTGTATCTCACAATGACATATGCAGGAAAGGCTTCCTAAATAAACTTTTTTTGCCCAAACGGGTGTTAGTTTAATTTTGCCCCAAAAAGGTTTTTTTATTAATAGAAGAATATAAGCCCTGTATATGCAGGGTGTATCTCACACGGCCTGACCCACACTAGGCCTCGATTTAAATTTGTTTGCCCAAAATGGCTGTATTTTAAATACCTGAATAGAAGCCCTGTATTTAAAGTGTGTATCTCACACACCCTGAACCAGACCAGGCCTCAATAAAAGATTTGTGCACCAAATGGCGGTATTTCAAATATCTGAATATAACCCAAATATATAAAGGGTGTATCTCACAATGACAAATGCAGCAAAGGCTTCCTAAATAAACATTTTTTGCCCAAATGGGTGTTAGTTTAATAACTGAATATGGCAGCAGTATATAACCCTGGAATTTCAAATGTGCTGATGCTGCAAGACCTGAAAAATTGTGTATTTTGACCCAAAAAGGGTGTTTTATTAATAGAAGAATATAAGCCCTGTATATACAGGGTGTATCTCACACGGCCTGACCCACACTAGGCCTCAATTAAATTTGTTTGCCCAAAATGGCTGTATTTCAAATACCTGAATAGAAGCCCTGTATTTAAAGGATGTATTTCACACGCCCTGATCCACACTAGGATGCCTACAAAGAATTATGCCCAAAATGGGTTTATTTCAAATAACTGAATAGAAAGACAGTATGTAAAGGCAGTATCTCACAATGACATCTGCAGAAAAGGCTGTCAACTAAATATTTTTTGCCCGAACGGGTGCTTGTTTAATAACTGAATTTGACAGCAGTATAAAACACTGGAATTTCACACGTGCTGATGCTGCAAGGCCAGAAAAATAGTGGAATCTAGCAAAAAAATGTGTTTTTAAAAACCCAGAAAATGATGGCTGTATTTCTAGCTTTCATTGCACACTGACTAATCCAGATGTTGTATATTGCCCAAAAAGTTTTTTTTGGGTAACAAAATAGAAAGGCTGTATATATTAAACTTGAATTTAACACTTGCAGATCTGGAAAATAGTGTTTTTTAGCAAAAAAGTGTGTTTTTAAAAACCCAGAAAATGATGGCTGTATTTCTAGCTTAAATTGCACACTGACTAAGCCTGCAAATGCACCAGATGTTGTAAATTGCCGAAAAAAAATTGTGATTTTTTTTTTTAAAAACAGATTATTTGTGCTGTTTTTAAAGCTTGGATTTCAATGTCCCAAAAAACTCAGATGCAGTGCTGGTGCACTAAACTTGCATAAAATGGCCGCCGCCCACCTAACTGACTTATAAAAGCAATTTTTTTCGGTCACTGGGCTCAGGGCAGGATAAAAAAATTGTGCCCTGCACCCACACAACACAATGTATGTAGATGGCTGAGTTAGATTCACGTTTTGAGCAAAGATTCTCTCCTATTCTCTCCCTGAAATCACCAGCAGCATCCTCTCCCTACATTAAGCACAGCAGAGTGACGTGCAGCGCTATGTGACTCCAGCTTATATAGAGCCTGGGTCACATGCTACACTGGCCAATCACAGCCATGCCATTAGTAGGCTGTGATGGCTTCTAAGTGCACACAGTTAAACGCTTGTTTATTGGCTGCTATGCAGCCTTTCAAAAAGCGCTGAGAAATCACCAAACACTGAACCCTAACTTTTACTGAAATGTTCGAGTTCGGTTCCGGGTTCCAAAAATCCTAAAGTTTGGTACGAACCCGAACTTTACAGTTATAAATTATGTTGCACCCTTTAAAAACGTCTTTGGCTCGATTTCTACAAAAAAATAAAATAATTGTCTATTATGGAATTATTATAACACATGTACTGAGAATAGTATGCTGCATTTTTTTTAAATACATACTGTCTCCATTTGGTTTCTGTGTGTCTCCTCCGTTGCATCCAGTGAACCGCTAGTTGAGGATTGCTCCTGAAGTATTGTTGGACACAAAGTTAGTAGAAATAATGTGTACATGTATGTATGTGTGTATATATATATATACATATATATTTAGAGAGAGAGAGAGAGATGAAGTTAGAGAGCGAGAGAGAGAGATAAAGAGAGAGAAAGACAGAAAAGACCAAAAAGCAAAGAAATTTCTTTTTATTTACCACAATCTCCAATGGTGGTGTACTACTGTCACTGCTGTTTGACATTTCTGGAAAACAATAGAAATACATGATTTAAAAATACACATATATTGACATCAATTATTCCACACTTGTCATGTTGGAAAAGAAGGAATTCCGACGAGTTCCCATACTGGGAACATTGCACTAGCTAGACAGGTTTCTATATTTGCTTTATAACTGTTGTCACATGGTACCAAAACCGCACAAGGGACAAATTGATTCAAAGACTCGTAGTGGCCGTGTGCCTGTATAGCAGACTGCAAACTATGGTTGTGTACATGCATCAGACAAGCGAACTTCTGGCTGCAGACCAATACTTGAATGGGTCTGCTATACGCAAAATAGGACCATTTTTGAAGTAGAGGCAAAGACCAGAAAGTGCAGAGAGGCCCGCGCAACATGGAGTGCACAGGGTCAGTGCTTATGTACTGTGAACCCATTGTGTGTAAGCCACTATATGGGCACAGAGCCATAACATTATTCTGCGCCGACAATTTTTTCAAGCATTAAAACCAGGGATAAAAAACGCAGACACATGGTGGCTATATACAAGAGAAAATAGTCGGCACTCACTCAATTTTGCACGTTGCACGGGATAGGAAAAAAATCCACGAATATTCAAGGAAGAATCCCAGCAGTCGTGTCTTCAATCAATCAATCGGATATTTATTTCAACAAAGAAATGTCCACAATCCTGGACGCGTTTCGGCTAGCATGCCTTCATCAACAGGTACAGATATACATAATGACCTGGTTTATATAAGAGAATATACTCCTCCCCTTATGAGAACCTCACCTACTCCCATTATCCACCCAGATGATGGGAGGGGTCCATAATTAACAAAGAAACACCCATCATTAACACTATAAATGGGTCTGTGTCTCAGACTGAGTTTCACAATCACATATATATAAAGAAACAATTCAAAACGTATGCATGTATTTATAGATACTTTTATGCCATATATTGCCAGGTATTAGATCCCTCACCGAATATTAGAAGTCTGAAAAATAAAAATAAAAATATAAGTATAATGTTATCTTACTATATTATACTTTGAGCCGTGCACCACCTCCAATGACGACTTTGAGTTTCGATAATGCTGATGCTGAAAGGATCCTTTCCCAAGTGACATCGACCTCAGATTTTCTGAACATACCAACTAGTGAATTTAAAAAACGACATTGGGAACGTGAACTCAGACGACTCACATCATATGAGTTACATGCTATTACATTGGCCGAGTACCACAAGGTAAAAAGAATCCCGAGAGGCCTCAGGGTGCATCTGCGTCCGACCTTCTTTCCAGAGGATCTCGAGTATTGTAAAGACTTTGAACGCATTATTAATAAATGCTCTTATGATCTTATGTTGCTGACAATCAATCGTATACAGATCGCTATCACCGAGATACAAACACAAATTGTCACTACTGAACAACAATTGAAAGACTCAATATCATCTGAGGAATTTCAACAATTGAAAGAATCCATCGATTCACAAATTGCTATATACAAAAAGGAGACTGAGGATCGAAAACGATCTAAATTCCTACGTGACAGCGAGGATTATCATCTTAATAAAGTGTATAGATGGCAAGATACAACATCATCTCGCCAGCGAGGGGGCTACAGAAGACCTGCAAAACCAGGATCATATACCTCCAGTTCGGTAAACGAATCCACGGGACCACAGGAGAGTCGCCGTTTTTTTCGGAGGGGCGGTCGGCGTCCACGTGGAGGAGGAGGAGACACACGAGGCGTGCAGGCCGGAAGCATCGGAGACGCCGGCGAGATGATGGGAGCGAGCCAGATGGTTCAGACACGCTCTCAGGTAAGAGCCCGTCGCTGGTAATTAACTTGTCCTCTAAATGTCTCAATATTGAACAAATGAATGCGCTACAGAAAGGACTTTCATTTAGTCCGTCTACTTCATTTGACTCCTTTCAATTTGATATTGATTTGAATCAATTTTTTTGTAAATTAAGACTGAAGGCACATTTTTTGGAATCGTCAGGAAAACCGCATGGAGTGCATGGTGTTGAGGAGGGACATTCCGGTATACGCCTTTCTGATTTGGGGCTCAAGATTAAGAGCCGCTTCATGCCCCCTAAGGGGTATCACCCGATTGAGACTTATATTCATCTAGTTAATAGAGACATTCAGAGCCAGTTGGATTCGATAAAGAGGGGTGATATGCGCTTTTCACATAATGTGAGATTACAAGAAAATATGGCTATCCGGTCATTGATGGATGATAAAAGTCTTATTTTGAAGCCTGCGGATAAAGGCGGGGCTATTGTGTTAATGGTTCGGGAAAAATATGTTGCAGAAGTAATGCGCCAACTTTCAGATGAAGACACTTATATGAAACTATCAGGGGATCCGGTGTTTCGCATCAAAGATAAAATTATGCTTATAGCTAATCAAAATTTATCCCTAGGGGTTATTGATGGAAAGTTACATACCTTTTTGAATAATCATACACCGATTACCCCGGTTTTCTATATTTTTCCCAAAGTGCATAAGACCTTAATTGACCCCCCAGGGCGACCGATTGTGGCTTCTGTGGGCTCTATATTATCACCTTTGGCTATTGTGTTGGAAAAGGCCTTGACTCCTTTGATTAAAGATACAAGATCATTTTTATCCAATACACAGCATTTTCTCAATACAATAGCCGATTTAGAAACAGTTCCACCTGACAGTCTCTTAGTGACTATAGACGTGGTAAGTTTGTACACTTCTATAGATCATGCTACTGGTGTTGAAGCAGTGAGATCATTATTAGGTGGGAGTCATTACACTAGTGATGAACAGGAATTTTTGTTGCAGTTATTGAAATTGGTACTATATGAAAACTATTTTATGTTCGAAGATGACTTTTACCTACAGAGGCGGGGAACCGCGATGGGGTCGAATGTGGCCCCGCCCTATGCAAATGCATATATGTCGCAATTTGAGGAATTAAAAATATATAACACCGCTTGGTATTCTAATAATGTCCTTATCTGGAAAAGATTTATTGACGACATTTTTTGCATATGGGCGGGGCCACATGAGACCCTTTTGACCTTCCTTGACTACCTTAACCATGCATATGAGGGTTTAAAATTTACATTGGTTCAGGATAGTGAAAAAGTGAGCTTTCTGGATACGTTGGTGATAAAGGATCAACATGGTAGATTATTGACAGATTTATTCAGGAAGGATACGGATAGGAACAGCATTCTCCATTTCACAAGCTCTCATCCACTAGCATTGAAAAAAGCTATCCCTAAATCTCAGTACCAGCAAGTGCAGCGCATTGTATCTGACCCTGACATGCAACTTGTCAGGATGAAGGAGATGACTCAGCGGTTTGAACAAAGGGGTTATCCCCGTTCTATCCTGAGTCAAACACAAATGAAACTCACTGAATCTGATAAACCATCTAGAGATGTATCATCTAGGGTAGCACTAGTACATAAATTTCATCCCTTTAACCAGAGATTGGACAATATTATTCGGAAACAGTGGCCTCTGTTTCAGAAGGCTTATCCTATTATTGAAGAGTTTAGAAATCCACCTTTGATATGTAACAAGAAGAACTCTAGTTACAGGGATAAATTGGTACATTCAGATATTGGAAGCATAAAAAAGACTCTGAAACAATCAGTATTAGCGACACAACGTAAGGGCATGTTCCCATGTTTGCACTGTTCCCAATGTTCCCATATTATTAGAGGTTCTACATTTTTTCATCCCCATAGTGGACGCCCTTTTTCGATTGAAGGTTTTTTCCACATGTGAATCCACTAATGTGATATATTTGATAAAATGCCCTTGTGGCTTATTATATATTGGGGAGACCACACAGACGATTAGGGATCGCATTGGGAAACATAAATCAACTATCCGTACTAAAAACTTATTGTTACCTATCCCATTTCATTTTGAACAGTGCAAACATGGGATTGCACAGTTGAGGTTCCAAGTACTGGAACAGGTCAAAAGACCTAGGAGAGGAGGTGATCTGAAGAAGTTGCTGTTGCGCAGAGAGGCGTATTGGATCCATACATTGGATATCTTACATCCCAGAGGCCTCAACAGGGATTATGAGATTATGCATATTTAGTAAGATAACATTATACTTATATTTTTATTTTTATTTTTCAGACTTCTAATATTCGGAGAGGGATCTAATACCTGGCAATATATGGCATAAAAGTATCTATAAATACATGCATATGTTTTGAATTGTTTCTTTATATATATGTGATTGTGAAACTCAGTCTGAGACACAGACCCATTTATAGTGTTAATGATGGGTGTTTCTTTGTTAATTATGGACCCCTCCCATCATCTGGGTGGATAATGGGAGTAGGTGAGGTTCTCATAAGGGGAGGAGTATATTCTCTTATATAAACCAGGTCATTATGTATATCTGTACCTGTTGATGAAGGCATGCTAGCCGAAACGCGTCCAGGATTGTGGACATTTCTTTGTTGAAATAAATATCCGATTGATTGATTGAAGACACGACTGCTGGGATTCTTCCTTGAACATGGTGGCTATGTCCATGGTATTCACTGGAGTGATGTGGATGTGGAGAGATGTGGATGGCATTCCTAAACGCAATTATTTCCAGCTCTCCTGCACCACATTGTAATACATTTTGTCTAGGAACATGTTAGAGCACTTTTTTAAACTTTCTATAAACTTTGACTTACTTTTCTAAAAACTTGCAGCAGTGTGCTACCATACAGAAATGCTGTAAAGATGGCCGCTGGGAGGGTCAGCTGACGGTGACATGATCTTTTTTCCATCACTAGAGAACTTTTGCAGACAGAACACAATTTCATTTGAGCATGCTCAGAAAAAAAACGGAGCAGAACAACGGATTGCATAACGGATTACATACAAAGCAATCCATTACAATCCGTCACTCATTGACATTAATGCAAAACAGATCGGATCTGTCAGAAATCCATTATTTTAGACGGAATCAAAAGTCCTGCATGTAGGATTTTTATTTCTGTCTAAATTTAACGTGAAGCTGACAGAAAGGAGCTAAACGGATTGTAACCGACACTTTATCACCTCCAAAGAAGTGAATGGGATTTACAACTGATCCGTTTATTTGCATTTTATTCATCCTCTGAACGGATGAATAGAACGGAAATCCAGATGGTGATATGAGCGAGCCCTAACGTTTACCATTTTGTGCCAAAATTGCTGCACAATTCTGGTGTAAAAATCTATCTCAAAGTAAGCCAACCAATAGACTAAGAGAAAAGAATTGATTCCTGTGCTAGAATTATCCTCCAGCCTGGGCACTGTGGTAGGTCTGGTGTAGGTCTAGACAGCCAGTCTAAGCTTACACCATTTGCAAGATTAGTAAATCAGAATTTTTTTGCCATATCTAGTGCAGGCTGCATTTGGGAGGAAAAACACTGACCCAAAAAATAAACCAAATGTTAGGAAAAAGGTCTCAAAATACAAACACTTATTGTGCACTTTATATTTCCCTTTTAACTTTATGTTAAGATTTGACCTCAGCTGTTTCTGAAAAAAAAGTTGCACAAATTTAGCTTTTTTTAATTTAAAGAAATATTATTTGTTAAACAATTGTTGTAGACAGACATCGTTAACGCTTTGTGTGATAGAGTTGCATGTCATAAAAATATGGTGCTTATACCAAACCTTATATTTTTCAGTGTATTTATGCTAGAAAGCTGCCCTAAATACCTTGATTAATCTTCCCCAGTGAGCTTATGTTTATATTCTATTGTAATTTATAGAGCGTTGTTTGAAAGAAAAGGTGTTACTGAAATTTTTATCTGACAGTTAAAACCAAATAGTGACACATCTCCTTTTTATCTAATGTGTTTTTCTTTTCTAAATGCTAATTTTTTTAATTCTATTTACTGAACATGATTATGGGGAAGGCCATTTTGCCTGAGCTGTTCTTAATAGCATTTGCACAGCATTAAAAAAAAATAAAATCTTTACAGCAGCCACATGGGCCATAGACAAAATTATCATTGCCATCTATTGGAGAGTTTCCTAGGCATGCTGTGTGATCTGTGCAGATGTCATTGTACAAGGGAAGAATAGATAAGATATGACAATCTCCTATTGTGAATGGTGGATCCTGTCTTATCTATACACAGAGGTGACATCTCCTTATCATTACAGGCAGGTTTAGAATAATATATAACTAAGTAAAGTGATCTGTATAAACCAAGAAGTGGCGGCTATTATTAGGCTCAGTGGCCTCTGCAAAACTGCAGGATTTTTTATTTATTTTTTTAAATATAGATATTGACATGGAAAATTAAAATTAACATCATCAAAAATTCTTTAAAAATATGTTAAACATGAAAAAACATTAGGTAATTTCCTGATTACATATTCCCTTTATATGAATTAAAGCCTACCAATACCAAACTGCTGTTAATAACATCATTACATGATAATCTTGTGCTCTTGGGAACCTTCAGTGCAGCAGAAATTTTTTGCACCTTTCTCCAGATCTGTGTCTCCACACTACCATGTCTTTGATCTCTACAGGCAGTTCTTTCCTCCTCTTGGCTTGGTTTTTGTTCCGTTATGCATGGTCAGCTGTTAGACTTTGTATGGACGTGGGTGTGTCTTTTTAAATCATGTGCAATTAACTGAATTTACCACAGGCAACTCCAAAAAAGGGGTATAACCATCTCAAAGATGATCATAAGAAATAGGAGGCATCCATAGATAAATTTCAATTGTTATAGTAAAGAGTCTGACTGCTTAATTGTCAAGGTGAAATTTTAGTTGTAATACTTTTTAATACATTTGCAAACATTTCAAAAATTCTGTTTTCACTTTTTCATTATGGAGTATTAACTTGTTTGTTTATTTTTTTATTTTAGCACAAGGTCACAATATCACAAAATATTAAAAAAGTGAAAGAGTCTGAAGACTTCACAAATGCACTATATATATACACAGTACAGACCGAAAGTTTGGACACACCTTCTTATTCAAAGAGTTTTCTTTATTTTCATGACTATGAAAATTGTAGATTCACACTGAAGGCATTACAACTATGAAGTAACACATGTGGAATTATATACATAACAAAAAAGTGTCAAACAACTGAAAATATGTCATATTCTAGGTTCTTCAAAGTAGCCACCTTTTGCTTTGATTATTGCTTTGCACAATCTTGGCATTCTCTTGATGAGCTTCAAGAGGTAGTCACCTGAAAGTTCCCAGAGATGCTTAGCACTTGTTGGCCCTTTTGCCTTCACTCTGCGGTGCAGCTCACCCCAAACCATCTCGATTGGGTTCAGGTCCAGTGACTGTAGAGGCCAGGTCATCTGGCGCAGCAACCCATTACTCTCCTTCATGGTCAAATAGCCCTTACACAGCCTGGAGGTGTGTTTGGGGTCATTGTCCTGTAGAAAAATAAATAATGGTCCAACTAAACGCAAACCGGATGGAATAGCATGCCGCTGCAAGATGCTGTGGTAGCCATGCTGGTTCAGTATGCCTTCAATTCTGAATAAATCCCCAACAGTGTCACCAGCAAAGCACCCCCACACCATCACACCTCCTTCTCCATGCTTCACGGTGGGAACCAGGCATGTAGAGTCCATCCGTTCACCTTTTCTGCGTCGCACAAAGACACGGTGGTTGGAACCAAAGATCTCAAATTTGGACTCATCAGACCAAAGCACAGATTTCCACTGGTCTAATGTCCATTCCTTGTGTTCTTTAGCCCAAACAAGTCTCTTCTGCTTGTTGCCTGTCCTTAGCAGTGGTTTCCTAGCAGATATTCTACCATGAAGGCCTGATTCACACAGTCTCCTCTTAACAGTTGTTCTAGAGATGTGTCTGCTGCTAGAACTCTGTGTGGCATTGACCTGGTCTCTAATCTGAGCTGCTGTTAACCTGCGATTTCTGAGGCTGGTGACTCGGATGAATTTATCCTCCGCAGCAGAGGTGACTCTTGGTCTTCCTTTCCTGGGGCGGTCCGCATGTGAGCCAGTTTCTTTGTAGTACTTGATGGTTTTTGTGACTACACTTGGGGACACTTTCAAAGTTTTCCCAATTTTTCAGACTGACTGACCTTCATTTCTTAAAGTAATGATGGCCAGTCGTTTTTATTTACTTAGCTGCTTTTTTCTTGCCATAATACAAATTCTAACAGTCTATTCAGTAGGACTATCAGCTGTGTATCCACCTGACTTCTCCACAATGCAACTGATGGTCCCAACCCCATTTATAAGGCAAGAAATCCCACTTATTAAACCTGACAGGGCACACCTGTGAAGTGAAAACCATTTCAGGTGAAAACCTCTTGAAGCTCATCAAGAGAATGCCAAGAGTGTGCAAAGCAGTAATCAAAGCAAAAGGTGGCTACTTTGAAGAACCTAGAATATGAGATATTTTCAGTTGTTTCACACTTTTATGTTATGTATATACTTTCACATGTGTTAATTCATAGTTTTGATGCCTTCAGTGTGAATCTACAATTTTCATAGTCATGAAAATAAAGAAAACTCTTTGAATGAGAAGGTGTGTCCAAACTTTTGGTCTGTACTGTATATGTATTGTAGGGAGGCCGTCATTGACGGAAGGTACGTGTCACCGAAGTTCCTGGCCTCGGTGAGGTAAGAGCTGGTAGTTTTAAGTGTCAGCATCAGCTAGTGCTGATTTACACTGTTTGTTGTTAGAATGGCTGTAAAGCCAATCCAGGCCGGCTCTTACTGGGAGTAGCAAAAGTGCTTGAGTGGGTGGCTTCTCCCCACCGTCCTGGCCAGGTCTTCATTGGCCTATATAAAACCCAGCCTGCAGTCTCAGCTGGGTGTGGATGAATCTCCATCTGACAGGGAAGCTGTGGAGATTCTGTTTGGGATCTGTGAATTGGTGCCATGCTAATAGTTTGTAAGCCGCATGCTGAAAAACAGGCACCTAAAGCCTGCTGTGGACGGCTGGAGGAAAGACTGCTAAACCAGGTGAAGATTTTGTTCTATGGACGTTGCATGGTGTGAACAAACACCAAGTGTGTGAAAGGTCATTTTGTGTTTGAAAATACACCAAATTGTTTAAGTTAAAGACTTTGTGATTGCCTCTATACTGCGTCCGCTAGCCTGTCTACCAGAGCAAAACCCCACAATATATATACACTGTATACTAGCAGAAGGACCTGGCTTTGCACGGGTATATTTCATCTATTTCATTTAATGTTTGTGTGTGTCGTTAAAAGATATCGACAGTACCCACTATAACAGAGACATCTACAGTACCCTGACCCTTTAACAGTGACCTCCACAGCATCCTGCCCCCTTAACAGTAACATCCACAGCGCCCTCCCCTTTAACAGTGACCTTCACAGTGGCTGCCCCTTTATTAGTGACCTCCACAGTACCCAGTCTCATTAACAGTGATTTCCTCAATAACCTGCCCCTTTAACAGTGACCTCTACAGAGCTCTGTTCCCTTAAAATGTGACCTCCACAACACCCCGCCCCTTAACACTGACCTACATAGCGGACCGTCCCCTTAACTGTTACCTCCACAATTCCCTGTCCCCTTAACAGAAACCTCCACAGCCACCGCCCCTTTATTAGTGACCTCCGCAGTACCCCATCTCCTTAAAAGTGGTTTCCACAACACCCCGTCCCCTTAACAGTGGCCTTTACAGCAATCTGCCCCTTAACACTGACCTCCATAGCGGACCATCCCCTAAACTGACCTCCACAGCAGCCTGCCCCTAGGGTGTCCAGAGATCATTGCTTCCTAGTGCCGGCTGCTATTATTATTCTAAGTAGATTGTTTACAAATTGAGAAAACAGGGGTCTGCTTCAAAGCAGTAGTCGGAGGAAGCTCTGATCCTGACTGTTAATTCTTTGATCATGCCATAGTCCATATTGCAGCATAATCAAAGAGGACTCCTCCCTGGAATTGGGTCACATGGTTTCCCAGTGACCTGATTGGAGACAATCAGTCTGTGTCACAATCAAGCCTACTGACACAGAGACGTATTAGCACACAAGAGTATTCTAATACATAAGCGTGAAATAAAGTCATAAAATAGTAATCCCATAACTGGATTTTTTATTTTTTTTAATAAACAATGTAATACAAAAATATCATTATTTAGTGTAAAATTTTATTGTACACACATATATTTGTGGTCAGGGCGATGGTCCCTGGAAGAAGGAGCTAGCGCCGACCTCTGGCTGGTGAATGCCGTAAGCCTGTAAGGAGGATAGGCCTAAAAGGGGGCCTATCCTAAAGGAAGAGCTATGAAAAGGGGAAGGGAGGGAGGGGTACCTGGCTGCACGTCCCGTCCCTTGTGAACCGAGGAATATATATGGCAAAGGGGCGGGGCCTCTGCCCCTCCCACAAATTCAGGCTGCACGGCAGCCTTATCTACTTGTGGTCAGGGCGACGGTCCCTGGAAGAAGGAGCTAGCGCCGACCTCTGGCTGGTGAATGCCGGAAGCCTGTAACGAGGATAGGCCTAAAAGGGGCCAAAAAGGAGACACCATTGTACAGACAGATACTTATTGTACCGTTACAGGGCAAGAGAACAGAAAGCATTACGGATTTCTGATTGGGGATTCGGAACGTACCTAGCAAAACATGACGACACCCAGCGCCCCATGCACCTGATGACATGAGGAGGTATCTGGTGCCTTGATGCTGCCCCAATACGAAAGGAGTGTCCCGAGCTGCCTTCGGGTCTTGACCTAACCCTGCCCCTAATGAGCGTACATGTGACATGAACTGAGGCGTGGACCACGGCCCTCCTTTGAAGGGGAGTAGGGGTACTATCTGCTGCTGCTGCCTGCAGGGCCACAGACAACCAACGCAGCACCTTGACCGGGCACCAGGCGTTATGCGAGGGGTAGAAAGAAACCAGGGTTGGAGGCCCTGTCTGAGCAGTCTTGGTAGATGGAATGCTCAGCACAAACAGGTCCTGATGCCAGGTCAAGTGCTGCTTCTGGAGACGACGGACGTTCCGGACGGAGGCGGTGAATTCCCCCGGACGAAGGAACCCGTAACACCCTAGGTAAAGGGCGGCTTCAATGATGGTGCTAACCAAGGGCCCAAAAAGATCACCATCCAGAGCCAAGGACAACTGCCTGAACCAGGAGCCGGACATGGGTTGCTGGACCACCAGCCTACTTGCACCGGCTTTCTCAATGCCCCGGAGCGTGGCCTTGATGGCCTGCGATGTAAAGAAAGAGATCCGGGCCGGATTGTCCAACGTGAACTGATGTTGCACCCCCGCCAACTACAGGCGGATGGTATTGTGAGCGAGTCCGAGGTTGGCATGGCAATGCATGATGAAGGCCATAATGAATGACACGTCATCCACGTTGCCCTGTGGATGCCTCTCGGCAAATTTTTCTATACAGATTCCAGTCCGTATGATAGTTCCTGACTGTATTTCAGACAGGCTCTGGTGCGACAGGTCCTTTGCTCAGCTGAACAATGATGTTAGTCCCCCACCAGGTCGCTGTATGCCGGAACGCCTGCCCCCCTGCGTCTGCGAGTGGCATGTTCAGAAAGAAGATATCAACGTTAAACCGGGACAGCGCATCAGCAGTAGTATTCTTGGAACCCTGAATGTGGGAGGAACACCACACCTGAGCAAAACAGGAACACAACACCCGAGCGAATCAGGGAACACACCAGACCTGAGCGATCCAGAGAACACACCAGACCTGAGCGATCCAGGGAACACACCAGACCTGAGCGATCCAGGGAACACACCAGACCTGAGCGATCCAGGGAACACACCAGACCCGCGCGATCCAGGGAACACATCAGACCCGAGCGATTCAGGGAACACACCAGACCTGAGCGATTCAGGGAACCCACCAGACCTGAGCGATTCAGGGAACACACCAGACCTGAGCGATTCAGGGAACACACCAGACCTGAGCGATTCAGGGAACACACCAGACCTGAGCGATTCAGGGAACACACCAGACCTGAGCGATTCCGGGAACACACCAGACCTGAGCGATTCAGGGAACACACCAGACCTGAGCGATTCAGGGAACACACCAGACCTGAGCGATTCAGGGAACACACCAGACCTGAGCGATTCAGGGAACACACCAGACCTGAGCGATTCAGGGAACACACCAGACCTGAGCGATTCAGGGAACACACCAGACCTGAGCGATTTAGGGAATACACTAGACCTGAGCGATTCAGGGAATACACCAGACCCGAGCGATTCAGGGAACACCCCAGACCTGGAACGTTACCCCTAAGTGACTAAGGGGAGGCAGACGCCAGAGTGATTCAGGGAACCTGAACCCTGAGCCACTGAGGGAAGACATGACACATGCGATTTTGGGAACATGACACCTGTGAATTGGAGAAAACACAACCCTGAGTGATTCAGGGAAGACATGACACCTGCGATTTGGAGATAAACGTTACCCTGAGCGATTCAGGGGAGACATGACACATGCGATTTTGGGAACATGACACCTGTGAATGGAGAAACATAACCCTGAGCGATTCAGGGAATACTTGACATCTGCGATTCTTGGGAACAAGACACCTGTGATTTGGAGAAAACATAACCTGAGCGATTCAGGGAAGACATGACACATGCAATTCTTGGGAACATGACACCTGCGATTTGGAGAAAACATAACCTGAGCGATTCAGGGAAGACATGACACATGCGATTTTGGGAACATGATGCCTGTGAATGGAGAAACATAACCCTGAGCGATTCAGGGAATACTTGACATCTGCGATCCTTGGGGACATGACACCTGTGATTTGGAGAAAACATAACCTGAGAGATTCAGGGACGACATGACACATGCGATTCTTGGGGACGTGAAACCTGTGATTCGGAGAAACATGACACCTGAGCGAAACAAGGAACAAAAACCTGAGTGATTCAGGGAAGCCAGCCCACCGGCGTGCTTCAAGAAATACCGCAAACAAAAACACAAGCGCCTGAGCGGTTCAGGGGACGTATGGCCCCTGACTGATTCCAGGAATGCGCATTATGGATAGTCTTAAAAAATACGTCTTTAATTCGATAGTGTTAAAATGATAGGCTCAACAAATTAACTGTGTAATGACACAAACCTCTCTCGGAGGACAACAAGAAAAATAAATTGCCTGCCAACTACAGTGAACTGGTCAGGTATGGAAAAATGTGGAGCCAGGAGGTGTGAACGCTGGCCCACTCGGAGGAGTGAGTTGGAGAAAAATAAGGAGATAGATATAAGAAGAGGGAGACAGGTGCTGGGTCTCAACCCCTACAGTTATCCCTATGTTCATGGATGTATAACTCCTACCGTCTGACCCTAGATGGCCCTCAGACCTAAATATTTGACTGCCCAGCTTCGTCGGAAGTAGAAAGGACCAGTCACTTCTAGGAAATCAGATACAATAAATGAAAAAGAAAATGGATTGTCCCTACGCGTTTCACTGGCTTGCGCCAGATCGTCAGGGGACTCAGATATCACCAGGACCTCGGATGAATAGTGACAGGTAATATGCGCCTGTCTCAGCTTTCAATATTACGCTGCAGCAGCAACAGACTTAATCCTATGTATGACAGGCAGTACTTAGCTTTGCTCGGTTATTCAGCTCTGGTCCATGGTCCGCACCTAACCTGCGTGTGGCAGTGGCAGCGGATATATCGCGCTAGCGTCCTTTTAAAGACGCGCGCGTCCTCAAGACTCCTCCCCCCCAGGTACCATGTGATCGATCACGTGTCTGTGACGTATCCGGTCGCGTCACTCGTTGTCGTCACGTGATCGAGGGCGGTATCAGGCCGTCCATGCTAATGCGGCCATCTCACTCTTAGGTGATTGGTCGCATGGCAGGAGGGGGAAGAGTCCCCAGGTGGAGTCTATTCGTGGCTATGTGGAGGTGAGCCTCTCCCACTCCCCACCATAGACCCTATTCCTGACTAGTCAGGTAAAGGTGCGTCACTCCCTATTATCATGGGGCAGCCAAAGAGGTACGGGAGGTCATTTCCAAACATTGGAACATCCTGTTACTCGATCCGGATGTCAAGGATGTGGTTGCGCCCTCAGTTAACATCACTTACCGCAGGGGTCGGTCGATACGTGACAGACTTATACGCAGCCACTTCAGCGAGACCGACGACCGAAAAGAAGGCTGGTTAAAACCGCCGGTGGGTTGCTTTCGCTGCAGTGGTTGCGTGGCCTGCCCGTACATCAAAAAAGGATGTACCTTCAAAAGTAACATTACGAATAAGGTCTACAGTATCAAGAAATTCCTGAATTGTAGATCTAAGGGAGTTATCTACAAGGCCACTTGCCATTGTGGACTAGAATACGTGGGTAAAACCACAAGGGAGCTTCGTAGGAGAGTGGGTGAGCATCTCGGAGACATCAGGAACAAAAGGGACACCCCACTCGCCAAACATGTCGAAATTAGCCATAATGGTAGCTTTAAAGGCATTACCTTTATGGGTATTGAATCCATCCCCCCATTGAAGAGAGGGGGCAACTGGGACAGGAGGATATTACAGCGAGAGACGTGGTGGATTTTTGAGCTTAAAACGGTTCATCCTACAGGCCTCAATGAGCAGCTTTCATTTAGCTCGTTCATTGAGGAATCTAGATCCACACACTAGCCTGCATCCTCACCATCCACTGTATCCCTGTATCCCCTTTAGACAAACCCACAAGATCTCCTCTATGAGCTTGGCATATCACATGGAATTTAAATATCTATACTTAGTGGGTGCTTTATTTCCATGACATATTGCTTTATCTTCATGACATGACATACTCTCACACAGTGTAATTTTCATACATCTATTACGCCATACTACGGAGATCGGTCCGTCTGGGCGTTACTTTGCGCGTACACATTTGGACGTTTGTTGTATGTACACATCTATACTTTGCTCATATGTACATCAATTTCAATTTGTATCCCAGATGCGATTTTTGATCTCCCTATTGTGCGTCATTTTTTGATGTATTCATTATTATAAATATTTTGACACTTGAATACAGCTGAAGAGCTGTTTTATATATACAGGTATTTAATTATCTGTGCATGTCCACACTCTATTTGTGTTTTTAATGTTCAATGTTCTTTGGTCATTCACTTCTATACCACCTACAATTGGCCATCCAGACTGTTACACATTTAACTTGCCCTAAATACCTTTGGTAGCGCCTCCCATGATAATAGGGAGTGACGCACCTTTACCTGACTAGTCAGGAATAGGGTCTATGGTGGGGAGTGGGAGAGGCTCACCTCCACATAGCCACGAATAGACTCCACCTGGGGACTCTTCCCCCTCCTGCCATGCGACCAATCACCTAAGAGTGAGATGGCCGCATTAGCATGGACGGCCTGATACCGCCCTCGATCACGTGACGACAACGAGTGACGCGACCGGATACGTCACAGACACGTGATCGATCACATGGTACCTGGGGGGGAGGAGTCTTGAGGACGCGCGCGTCTTTAAAAGGACGCTAGCGCGATATATCCGCTGCCACTGCCACACGCAGGTTAGGTGCGGACCATGGACCAGAGCTGAATAACCGAGCAAAGCTAAGTACTGCCTGTCATACATAGGATTAAGTCTGTTGCTGCTGCAGCGTAATATTGAAAGCTGAGACAGGCGCATATTACCTGTCACTATTCATCCGAGGTCCTGGTGATATCTGAGTCCCCTGACGATCTGGCGCAAGCCAGTGAAACGCGTAGGGACAATCCATTTTCTTTTTCATTTATTGTATCTGATTTCCTAGAAGTGACTGGTCCTTTCTACTTCCGACGAAGCTGGGCAGTCAAATATTTAGGTCTGAGGGCCATCTAGGGTCAGACGGTAGGAGTTATACATCCATGAACATAGGGATAACTGTAGGGGTTGAGACCCAGCACCTGTCTCCCTCTTCTTATATCTATCTCCTTATTTTTCTCCAACTCACTCCTCCGAGTGGGCCAGCGTTCACACCTCCTGGCTCCACATTTTTCCATACCTGACCAGTTCACTGTAGTTGGCAGGCAATTTATTTTTCTTGTTGTCCTCCGAGAGAGGTTTGTGTCATTACACAGTTAATTTGTTGAGCCTATCATTTTAACACTATCGAATTAAAGACGTATTTTTTAAGACTATCCATAATTCAATTTAACGTATATACACTTTGGGCGTCATTACATACAAGTGTGACCAGCTTCCTATTATAGGTTGTGTACATCAACTACAGGAATGCGCATACCGAAAGAACCCTGGAATAAAACACAAAACGCACCCTTGCGCAATCTGGCGACCTCAGTGCCTGGGGACACCGGGCACTTCCCGCTTGCTAGCCACCCCAAGCTCCCCGGGAACAGCCTGCCCCCCCATGCTGACCCTCG
The DNA here is from genome assembly GCF_014858855.1 of Bufo gargarizans. Taxonomy (NCBI): domain Eukaryota; kingdom Metazoa; phylum Chordata; class Amphibia; order Anura; family Bufonidae; genus Bufo; species Bufo gargarizans. Next base: position 270,916,375 of record NC_058083.1, read on the forward strand.
GTGGCAGGGACAGCTGGGGTGCTCGTTGGAGGACCAGGCATGGCCAGCAGGAGCGGCGCAAGCCCAGGAAGACAGGGGGTGACCGGGACCCTGACGGGATAGTTAGGAGGCCATATCCACAGAGAACCTGTCCCTCACCTGAGGACCGCGGCGTCGACTAGTGCCCCCGTACCGACCCCCCCCGTACCAGTGAAGCCCAGCACCTGACGGAGGGGGGGGGGACGCAGGAGACGCCGTGCGGGTCCCCCGACCGGACTTGCTCTAGTCTGCAGGGAGAGAAGTGGCGGTGCGTCAGCACTGCAATTGGGCTCGGCTACCCAGCCGGGACCACTTACCGGAGGCGCCGCGGTCTGGATTCCACGAGGACGCAAAACCGGAAGTGGCATCACGGACGGGCAGGTAAGCCCGACCCTAGACTATGGCCGGGCCTGACGGACCAGAAATTGATACTCACCTGGTTATGGAATTTGATGAAACTTGAATAGATACCGTACTGGAGGCTGGCACCACCGACCGAGGTGGAGGCCTTGTTTATGGAAGGCCGAAGGCACTGAGACCCTCCAACGTGCTGCTGTACAAACAAAGAACAATGTATGAAAATCTAAATGCACTGGGAATATTACCAACCTGGTTGTGTCAAGCCGTACAGTCTGCCCCCAAGGGTAAAAGAAAACATGGCCTAAATGCTTCAGGCAAAACAATGATGAGCCAACAAACCAGGATGACATGCCCCCCCCCCCCCCCGGGCGTGCTGCTAGGTCATGCATGCTGCTATAGGCGGATGTGTGCCAAGATTGGTGAAAAAGACCCCTTGGACGTACTTAGACAGGACACCATGCCGCCGGGGCGGCTGACGTGACATTGCCTGAACGCTTCAGACAGACGTGTAACAACAGACGAGTAAGACAACCTGGACGTACCAGACAGGACCACGTGCCACCGGGGTGGCGGACGTAACATTTGCCTGAACGTTTCAAGCAGACGTGCAACAGGAGATGAAAATGACAACCTGGACGTTCCAGGCAGGACCACGTGCCACCGGCGTGGCAGACATACTTTGCCTGAACGCTTCAAGCAGACGTGCAACAGGAGACGAGTATGACAACCTGGATGTTCCAGGCAGGATCACGTGCCACCGGCGTGGCAGACATACTTTGCCTGAACGCTTCAAGCAGACGTGCAACAGGAGACGAGTATGACAACCTGGATGTTCCAGGCAGGACCACGTGCCACCGGCGTGGCAGACATACTTTGCCTGAACGCTTCAAGCAGACGTGCAACAGGAGACGAGTATGACAACCTGGACGTTCCAGGCAGGACCACGCGTCACCGGAGTGACCAACATAATAACGCCTGAACGCTTCAAGCGGACGTACCACATGAGACGAAAAGACACCCTAGATCAGTGGTGGCGAACCTATGGCACGGGTGCCAGAGGCGGCACTCAGAGCCCTCTCTGTGGGCACCCGCACCCTGGAAAAGGTCTATGGTCTACCAATATGCCTTACAGTTTTCCTGCATTCATCAGCACAGGGTGCACTATGAACAGAACCGGCAGTGCATTGAATGTAGACAGGATATTATAGCTAAATGATGAAGTACATAGAAGATACACTATATGGGTATCCAGGGTAAATTGCTGTGTTGGCACTTTGTGATAAATAAGTGGGTTTTGGGTTGCAGTTTGGGCACTCGGTCTGTAAACGGTTCGCCATCACTGCCCCAGATGATCCAGGCAGGACAATGTGCCACTGGAGTGGCGGACGTAACATTGCCTGACCGCTTCAAGCAGACGCACCACAATAAACAAAATGACAACCTGGGTTTCCAGGCAGGACTACATGCCACCGGCGTGGCGGACGCAACAATGCCTGAACGCTTCAAGCAGACGTACCACAATAGACAAGTGACAACCTGGACGTTCCAGGCAGAATCATGCGTCACAGGGGTGGCCGACAGAATAGTGCCTGAACGTTTCAAGCAGACGAGCAACGAGAGAGAGACGGGTATGACAACCTGAACATGCCAAGAGGGACCACCTGCCACTGGTGCGGCGGACATCACATATGGGACGTGTGAACGTGCCTGCGGCCAAACCCCCGTGACCCTACCATACCCGTATGGAAATCAGGACGTACCACCTACTGCAAGTAAGGAATCCTTGGCATGGAGTGGAGCGTCAGATAACTGACCAGAGGCAGACACTGCAATATGATGAAGCATGACAACAATAAATATATATATATATTTTTTTTTTTTTTTTTTGGCTCCAACCAAGCTTTCCACAGAACGCCGGCCTTGCTGTTCCCGCACGGAGAGCCCCACAACACCACTCTAGAGCAGGTAAAGTAAAAATATATAGAAGCTTGGGGTCTTCATATCTGACAATCACAGCTCAGTGAGGCCGCTGGTTAAAAGTACCGTAGAAGCAGATCTAAGTGGTATAGTTGGACAGTGGAACCGTAGTGGCGAATGTACACTTTTTTTTTTTTTTTTTTTGCGCACATACCTAATACTATGCCACCAAAAATGGCCGTGCGATGCACCAGGATGCTGCCACCCTGGCCAGGAACCTAATGTGCGCCGTGAAAGGAGCCTGTGCCTATGCCCTGCCGCATGAAGCAGGGTGATGACCTGTCATGCGGGGACACCTGCTGTGCTGCTGAAAGAAAAAACTGAATGGAGCACGGCCAAGCGAGAGTTAAATAGGACAATGATGCAACCGGACCCCCCTGATCACGCCTTGTAGGAGATCATACCGTGAATGTGGTAGCTCAATGCGTATGACCATGAATGACAGCGGCTCCCCCGGCTGCAGGAGGGGCCCACTGGTACGGCGCGTGTGTTGCCGGGGGGCGGGGCTGCCGCGCGTGCCTAGCAACCGGCACTCGCGGCCGCCCCCTGAACATGCGCCTGCACGAGACTGGCCAGCGCCGCCCGACATGGATGTGAGCCGGCCAAGGCACTCCCCCCAACGGACATCAGCTTCCACCGCACCGGGGTAGGTACAACACGAGCCGCGCGCCCGCCTCTGCTGCCGCTGCCCGGCACCGGCTTCCTAACTTACCTGAGACCGCACGAGCCGCTGGACGCCGACCTGTCCTGATACTCACCCAAACCCTGGCTTAAAGGTGCGGGACGTGCAGGAACCAGACGTAACCGGAAGTACCTGGCTGCACGTCCCGTCCCTTGTGAACCGAGGAATATATATGGCAAAGGGGCGGGGCCTCTGCCCCTCCCACAAATTCAGGCTGCACGGCAGCCTTATCTACATATAAAAAAAATTACATGTTTTAAATATCCACACAACCATAATAACCTTAAGAATTTTATTATCAGGTTATTTATGCGAAGCATGAACAGCGTAAAAAATAAATGAAAAAAAAACAATGCCAAAAAATGATTTTTTTTCTATACTCCCCCCCCCCCCAATTTTTATTTATTTATAAATTACATTATAATTTATATGCACCTCCAAACAACACCAAAAACTAATAACATTTCTCTCATATAAAACAAAAGCTCATGCAGCCACATCAATGAAGAAAATAAAAGAAGTTATGGCTCCTGAAATGCAGAGAAGAAATAATGAAAACAATTTTCTGGTCCTTAAAGGGGTTACCCCATGGTTATTTTAAAAATTTAAACTCAGACACCATATAGTGCATGACAAACTCTTTCTAACAAAGCCCTGTACCTCACATGGATCCAAACATCCATTCATTGCTCGAATTGTTCTGTTAGATTTATTTCAAGCTGGCAGCTCATGGGGTGTGTCACTTCCCAGGGGCATGTCCCTTCTGCTGCAGCTGGTGGCACTTGACTAATGGAACTGAGTATGTACGTCCACCTTAGTGTGGTGGACAGAGAAATTTGGTGGCGCTATACAGAGTAGATTTCATTGAATCACTCAGTGCTATACTAAGTTTTTAATTCTCTGCAGTTACAAAAGTATTCAGGTTCAGGTGCTGAGTTGTAAACTGTAGAATATTTTTCGAGGAACAACTCTTTTAAGGCCATTTCAGGCCTGGTCATTATGGATTAAGATTATTGCATTGCTATTATAAATGTGCCATGTTAGTGCAAAACTCCCAATATAGAACATTAAATATGTATTTCTTCAAGAAACCATAGCATATGAACTTTAAAGTAAAGGGCAATACTACTCTGACCTAATAGAACAGTAATCTCCAACCTGTGGCTCTTCTGCTGTTGCAAAACTACAACACCCTGATAGCAGTACACTACAATGCACTAAAATAATCATATATTCACATGGATATTAGCCTTATGTAAATACATTTTTTATTGTTTATATCTTCTATAAAGTTTGACATTTCTTGTACAATATTGGCTTATTCTTATGGGAGATCTGGCTCGGTACTAAACATACTGAAATATTAAATGGCCTTTTTTGAAGTTAACCATAGTGTAGCATAGTGAGATTGCTATGTATTTCTTAGTATTTTATTATATTCTTGTTCTTAGTATTTGATTGCAAATTTAGTTACATAGTAACATACATAAGGCCGAAAAAAGACATTTGTCCATCCAGTTCGGCCTGTCACCCTGCAAGTTGATCCAGAGGAAGGCAAAAAAAAAAAAAAGTGAGGTAGAAGCCAATTTTCCCCACTTTAGGGGAATAAAAATTCCTTCCCGACTCCAATCAAAATAACTCAACGACCCCTCTCTATTAGCTATAGCCTGTAATATTATTACACTCCAGAAATACATCTAGGCCTGTAAAGGGGTGCCGAAGGCGCACTTGGTCTCCCATCAGTTGCAGACCTGCTGCTTAGCTTCGGGAGCGAGGATCTGTGTTCAGCCTCGTTCCCAGGGCGGCTTTTGCTAGCTGGGAGGCTCCCTGCTCCTAGGTCTGCCTTGAGCGCCGAGCTGATCACTCAGTGCTCGACTGGTCTGTCTGTCGGTGATGTGACGCTGGCCACGTCACATGACCCTCACTCCCCACTATAAATACAGGCGGCCTGCTGGCTATAGGTTGCCTGTGATTTTAGTCTCTTAGGCTGTGTGTATTGTTAGCTACTCTATTGATTGACCTCTGGAGTATGACCTTGACCGTTTCCTAACCTCCATTTGCCTGCTCCCTTGGTTTGGACGCTACATCTTGGATTCTGACCTCGGCTCGTTCTCGGATTTGCCACCTGCCTCTTCCCTTTGTATTTAGTAAAAGAGACCACGGCACTCGTTTTTTGTATATATGAAGATTATTTTATATTTTCAATTTTCATAATTTTCATTCCATGATATTATTTCATTATTCATAATTTTTCATAATTTTTCATAATTTCATTATTTGTAAGCATCCAGGAATGCATAGACTTGGCCAACGTTTAACGTTTCGGTCCTTGTATGGGACCTTGATCACGGCCTGGAGTAAGATACAATATAATGTGTCAGAAAACTTTATACATGATTAAAGTAAATTGAAGTATAATTCATAGTATATATTACATTTATAATTCATAGTATATATAACATGTCATGTTGTCTACTGGCGATTTGCTAGTGTCGCAGAGGGTGACAGGTAAGCGTACTATCATTTCAAATATAGTTAATACAGATATTCTCAATTATGGAGTTGCATAAACATAGTAAGGTACAATTAGGTGCAACAACGTACAACATTGAGTGGCAAGAATGAGAGAGAACATAGGAAGAGGCAGAGGGAGCATGGCTGGAATCCACAATAGGTGAAGATAGTGATATCTCTCACAAAAAAATAAAAAAAAATCATAATTGTCAAGGGCCACGGTAGGCAAAGTCCACAACATAATAAAGTAGTGATATTTCTCACAAAAGTTCATAATTGTCAAGGGCAACAATAGGCAAAGTCATGCAGGGTAGCGGTGCTTCTATAGGATGGTGAGACCTGTAAGGTTTCAGAGGTTAAAACGATTGTCATAAGGCTTAATAACATGCTGAAGTGAGACTGGGCAAAATAGGCATATAGGTATACATCAAATAGAAGAGAGGCCTCTGGTATAATAATAGGTAAGGGTCAGGGTCACGTCCCTTGGGGACATCTTAGTAGAAGCTGCTGTGGAGAGAGTGAATGAGCATGTCGCTCAGTATTACCTTTGTCCGGGCTGCATAATGCCTGCGTGGGATGCGCTGGTGTGAGCGGCGCTCGTATCTGATTTAAAGAGTGTCGCCGGTGTGGGCGGGCGTCATGCGCACGCCTCCGGCCCCGTCGCACGCATGACACCACCGCGCGCAGGCGGAAGACGTCGCTGCGGCGGCGGCGCCGGCGCGCATGCGCACTCGGTCCGCTGAGCCCTGAGCTGGCAAGGAAGTGCTGGCATGGGTGATGCGATAGTAAAGGCATAGAGGACTTTAGAATAGGGGCCCAATTATGAATAGCTAGTGCTACATGCAGAGTAAGCTGATAATTGAGATGCATAGAGTGACCCAACCAGGGTATATATGTTTTATGGTCACTAGACTATAGACATATTAATTAGATTAGTTAAGTCATTTTTAAATTGGGTATAATACAAACAGGTTGCCAAAGATTACGTCTTATGTTGTATATCTATATAGGAACTATACCTAAGTACTATAATATGACTATATTGTAGCTTAAATACTATATGACTATATTATATCATATACTACCTGATTGGGATGGACTTAAAGAGTCATTTTGTCTGTGGGAGGTAAAAGAAAATGGTATTAGTAAATATCTCATTATAATGAAAGGTCATGAGCATTAAGTACAAAAAGAAAAAGAGAAAACGAAAGAGGTGAATGTGGAGATTATCAGATATATGTCCAACTTTAGTTATATATCCTCACCAGACGGGGGGATGACGTGATGACGTAGAGTACGTCGCGCTCTCCGCCTCCCCGCGGCTCAGCTGTCCTGTTGCCTTGAACCTCCTGGCGTCCTCGTGCTGATTTTTCGTCCGCATCTTCGTTATGACCGCCTGACAAGCGCTACTGCCCCGACTGTTGAGCTTGGACGTGGAGTCTGTCCTTGGCTTCTGCTTATCCTGCCGACCCTGCTGATCCTCTCTCCTCCTCTCCTCCTCTCCTCCCCTCCGTGCCGTCGTCTTTAGTTCTGTGTATGGACTTCGTTGATCTACTGTTCTCCTCCCTGTGGCACTGTGAGTAGCTCTTTTGTGTTTCTCCCGGCCGATGGTCTGCGGGACAGGTTGATGAAACTCACCCAGGACTGCTCCAGATTCTCCTTTCTCTTTCCTCGTGCCATTTTTTAGTGATTTGTTCCCTCCCCTCTCCTCTTTGATGTTGCTGTGACTAACCTCCCTGTGATCCTTGACTGTAATTAACCCTGTGTGGAGATCGACGGGCTGCTGGAGGACTCTTCAGGGGGCTTGTGCGATTTCTATGATGTGTTTGAGCCCCTCCCTGTGCTTCTGGATTTTGTTCGCTGTCCTCCCCTCTTCCTTTGCCCTGCTGGGATCGCCTGTGCAAACTTTACTTTGATGGGCTGCTTGAGACTGTGATTTACTCATTTTCTGCTGCTGAGGCCCCTTGGGACTTCCAATCTCTGGCTGGTGGAGGAAGGTTGAAGACTGGTGAGACTGTTCCATTTTTTTTTCTTTTTTCCTCCAGATGTCTTTTCTTTTGGATGATATCGATCATTAAATTAAAAAAAATACTTTTTCCATTCTAAAATACATTTGTAAAAAGTGAGGTTATGAACATAAAAGGAGCAAATTATAAAGTATAAACCGGAAAAAGTGGAAAAAGAGAGGAAAAAGGAAAGAAGGGGAGAAAGAGCACAAAGAAGAGGGAAATAAAGAAATAAAAAAAAGAAAAGAAAAGAAAAGGGGAAAAAGAGGAAAAGAAAAGGAGAACAAATAAGAAGGGAGAGGAAGAAGAAAAGAGAAAAAAAAAAAAAAAAGGGAGGGAGAGTGAAAGGAAAGAGGGAAAAAAGGAATAGAAGGAAAAAGAAGAGAAAGGAAAAAAATTTTAAAAGGAAAAAAAAAAAAAAAAGAATAAAAAATACATTTAAGAAAAAATAGAGAAGGGTAAAAGAAAGAGGAAAAAAAAGGAAAAAAAGGAGAAGGGGATAAGAGAAGAAAAAAAAAAAAAAAAAGGCACGAAAAAGGGATGGCTCCAAAAGCTCTCAAGTCAGAAACCTGGGTCCAAAACTGTTGAAACAACAAAAATTGACCAGTTTCTGATGGCTCCGAGGGTCAATACGAGGGGCGGACAAAAGGAACCTGTCACAAAAAAAAATGACGATTCAGAGATGACTGATTTAGAACCACAAAAAGCCTCTAGATACCCCGAAGAGGAAGACGGTAAATGGGGGAAGTTATCCCTAATGACAACTCCTCTCCGTTAGAAGAAATACTGCTAGCGGTTAAACAGAATGGGGATTTAATACAGGTTGTTACAACCCAACTTGGGTTTATCCAAGTTGATGTGGGACTAATAAAAGACGATCTCTCAAAAATACGAGACAGAGTTAACAACCTCGAGAGTTCCGTTACCCTGATACAGAATGAATCCAAAAAAATAAATACGGAAATCTCCACATTTAAATCAGAGTACAACCTTCTGAAGAAAAAGGTGGCGGACCTTGAGGATAGGTCACGAAGATATAACGTGAGAATAATAGGGATTCCAGAGGGTGCGGAAGAGAAGAACCCAACCCAATTTATACAGAAATTAATTCTTGAGAATTTTGGGAAAGACTCGTTTTCTTCCTTTTTTATGATCGAAAGAGCTCATCGGATCCCAGGGGGTAAACCAATTTCAGGGAGACAACCTCGGACATTCCTTGTTAAGCTATTGACCACCGGGGATAAAGATATCCTCTTGAGAAGGGCGAGGGAATGCTCACCGGTTATATATAATGGGAATAGATTGGCCTTCTTTCCAGATTTCTCAAAAGATATACAAGAAAAGAGACGCACATTTATCACTGTCAAAAAGAGGCTAAGAGAAAGGGACATTAAATATTCTCTTATATTCCCAGCAAAATTGCGGATTATTTTTAATGATAAAACTCTTTTTTTTGACACCGCGGAAGAAGCCGCGGACTGGCTTGAACGAAATAATCTATGATGCAATTGTGTTATGATCTGGCGGGAATAATAATTGTTCTAAGGGGCTTACACCCGTAAATGTATTTCTCTTCGCTTCTTAATGGTGGTGGCTGAGCGGTGGGAGTGCGGGAGGGATGGTCATAGGAAAGAAATCTACTACAATATGTGGTGGATTACCTGTATGTGGGGGGGGGGGGGGGGGGTTGGGCTGTGGTGCGTCAAAATGGGTGTTTCCTTTTTTTTTTTTTTTTCCCTCATTTTTCTTTTCATTTCCTCTTGTCCCATTTAACCGTTGTTGATGAGTTTGACTAGAATTATTGCTTGGAATATACGTGGTTTGGGGGATAGAGGAAAGAGACAGGCGGTTTTTGACTTGACTCAGGTCCATTTACCAGCAATAGTATGCTTGCTAGAGACCCACCTCACTGAGGAGACCTCTAGGGTGGTCGACAGGGGATGGGCTGCGCACTCTTATCATTCTACCTTCTCCAATTATTCAAGAGGTGTTACTGTCTTGATACATAGACTTATTGATTTCGTTTGTGAGGCATCCTCTGTCGACCAACAGGGGAGATTTATTTTTTTATACTGTAGGTTAAGGGGGAAGACATGTATTTTGGCCTTTGTCTATATTCCACCACCATTTTCTTTTTCGGTCCTTAACTCTTTGGTACTATTTATGGATAAATGGCCAGAGTGCCCAACATTGATTATTGGCGACTTTAACTGTGTCATTGATCCTGTACGTGATAGAGTCTCTACGAGTGTCAGGAGTGACAGCCCGGTCCAGGGGTCTCCCCTGGCATGGTTTTGCCTGGAGGCTGGATTTGAAGATGTATGGGAATATTTAGGACAGGGGAAAAGGGCTTTTTCATGTTTTAGTAAAGCAGGTAAATCGATGTCTAGAATAGATCTTGCATTGATAAGTAGGAATCACGTGAAATTGGTAAAGCGAATGAAATATGAAACGAGGTCAATATCGGATCACTCTCCGTTACTACTTGAACTCTGCCTATCTCAGGAAAGATATACACCAAAGCCCCTTTTTAGACTAAATCCTTATTGGCTATCAGTTATAAAGACACATGAAATAATCCAAAATGAAATTGGCCGATTCTGGGATAGTAATTATGGCTCAGCAAAAATTCAAGTGGTATGGGACACTTTTAAGGCGTATATGAGGGGATTGATGGTTAGTAACATCGCGAACCTTAGAAAGGAGTACGGGAAAAAACAGAAAAATCTAGAAGAATGTGTAGCACTGGCGACAGAATCCTTCTACATTAATAAGACGGAGGAGAATAGGGAAAATATGCAAAGAGCTACACAAATATATTCTAAGTTTTTATTAGACAAGGCCCAACAGAGCCTCTTCTTTAAAGGGCAAAAATATTTTACCGAGTCAGGGCGACCCGGGAAATTATTGTCCAGAGTAATTTTAAGTCAACAATCCAAAAAATATATAGATAAGGTTCGATTGATCGATGGTAGGATGGTCACTGGACAGGGTCCGGTAGAAAAAGCCTTTGTTGACTATTTCCTCGATTTGTATAAAGCCGATTCCAACATCACAGATGATAAGATGGATTACTATCTTGACAAGATTATTGTTCCAACTATTACTGAGACGCAAAAGAAAGCACTTGAATTAGAGGTCTCAATTCAGGAACTTGAGGGAGCTATTAAATTATGTTCAGCCAACTCCACTCCCGGTTCAGATGGGCTCCCATATGAATTTTACAGTAAATATAGGGATTGCATCCTCCCGAGACTGCTGGAGGTTTTTGCTGAATCAATGGAGGATGGGAAGCTGCCAGATTCAATGATGGAGGCTGTAATAATATTAATTCCAAAAAAAGGCAAGGACCCTTTAGATTTAGAATCTTATAGACCAATCTCACTGCTTAATGCAGATGTAAAGCTTCTTGCGAGGGTCCTTGCTACAAGGCTTTCTAGAGTCATTTCCTCTGTTGTCCATCCGGATCAGGGTGGCTTTATCCAAGGCAAGGGCACACATCATAATCTACACCGGCTTTTTTCTAATATTCAGGCCCCTGGGGGGACCGCTCGCTCCATCCTGTCATTGGATGCCTCTAAGGCCTTTGACAGGGTGGAGTGGCGCTTCCTCTGGAAGGTTCTGGCAAGGATGGGTTTTGGGGAAAAGTTTATACGTACTCTTAAGTTATTGTATAGATCTCCAAGGGCAAAATTGAGTCTTAATGGAATCCTGGGTAGGAGCATTGATTTAAATAGAGGCACGCGGCAGGGCTGTCCATTATCCCCCTTGTTATTTGATATTTATATCGAACCCCTTGCAATGGCCATCAGGCAGAATGATCAGGTTAAAGGATTTGGTACGTTAGGAGTACAAGACCGTATCTCCTTATATGCGGACGATGTTCTGTTTTTTATAGATCATACGGAAATTACTCTTCCTAGGATTATCCAAATGGTTAAAGTATTTGGTGAGGTGTCTGGTTTCCTTATAAATTGGGCCAAGACCAGCTTGATGCCATTGGACCCCCTGCCACCTAAAGAGCTTCTTGTGACACAGTTAGACATTGTTGACACTTTCCAATACTTGGGTTTGACTATATCACCTCGGGTTGAAAATTTTGTACAACTTAACTTGATCCCCATAATGGTAAGGACTAGAGCTAAAATAGGGATCTGGCTGAGACTTCCCCTATCTAGAGCTGATCGAGTTTCACTAGTTAAAATGGTGATACTACCACAATTTCTTTATGTGCTCAGGAATACACCTATTTGGATACAAGATAAATATTTCAAACTCATTGAAAGAATAATTAATGACTTAATATGGGGAAGAAAGCGAGTTCGAATAAAGCTGGAATATTTGTATAGATCAGTGGAGTGTGGGGGGCTAAATCTCCCTTACTTCAAAGGGTACTTTATTGCAGCCCAGCTATTGATGTGCTACGAATCAGAGAACAGTGCATTGCTGGGGAAATTGGTAACTAGCCATGCCCACAATAATATTTTTACCTTGTTGGAATCTGGTCTAATGAAGAATTATGAGAGTGGCTATAGAGAGACTATAAAAATGCTCCTGAAAATGTGGGCGACAACTAGGACATGGTTGAAGGTTAGGGGTTCACTTACATTTACGCCCCTATGGCATAACTTGTACTTACAAAGGCTGGATGATATTGCAGCCGACACATTTTGGCAGAAGAATAAAATTCTGTATATTTCACAGGTAGTTAAAGATAGAGAAATCAAACCATTTATAGAGATGACACATAATATAAGAAACCTTTCATGGTTTAGGTATTTTCAATTGCGTTCAGCACTATCCAGTTTGGATGATAAACGGGTGTTGGATATAGATAATTCATCTTTTCTGAATGATTGGGTAGGGGGTACACTCTCTAGAATAAAAATATCAAACATATATAAGTTATTACTTAAGGCACGGTTTAGTGATACACAGTCACCAGGACAAAAAGCGTGGGAGGTGGATTGTCCGAATTTACAAATAGAAGGGTGGGAGAATATTTTTGGGAACTTAGTCTCACTATCCCAGAATTTCAACCATGTTTTAATACAATTCTATATTTGCCACAGATTATATATCACTCCTTTATGGATGAATAAATGTGGTTTAAGAGACACGTCCAATTGCCCCAAATGCGACTCTGTAGGAGCAGATTTTCTTCATATGATATGGACTTGTCCTGAACTCACAAACTACTGGAATAATATAAATAACTGTATTATGAATAAACTAAAAATACGAATCCCTTTTGAACCACAAGTATTTGTGCTTAATGATTTTTTCAAATTAAATAATCACAAGTATCAAAAGATCCTCCTGAGCAGGATATTGATGCTGGCCAGAGTGTTGGTCAGTCGGACCTGGTTTGCTCGACACACTCCAGATATAACTACATGGAGAAATCTAATTGCTAAGGTAAAAAATTATGAGAAAATTATCTTTAAACAGAGGGAAGCTGAGGAGAAGTGGATTAAGATATGGGGGGGATGGAGGACTTGATTAGTTGTGTTTAAATCTTTTATTTTTTATTTATAAGGGTCCTTATTTTGACGCACCACAGGTAGGGTGGGGAGGGAAATAGGGTTGGGGAGAAATTGTATCCTTTTTTTTTCTACTTTCAATGTTTTGATATATTAATTAATAAAGATAATTAAATTAAAAAAATATATCCTCACGTTTGGTGGTATAGGTCTGGATGGGTTATCACGATGTACAAAAATCAAAGTCCCGATTCATACCATTTGGAAAAAGGGTATTGAGTTTGAATATCCAAAACGATTCGCGTTCTTTCAGACGCGCGATCCGGTTACCGCCTCTTCTTCCCGCCGGTATTTGTTCCAATATTTGGAATCTAAGTTGGCTGATTTGGTGTTTAGCAAGGGAGAAGTGATGTGGGATGGGTTGTTCAGTTCTATTACACCGGATATCGGATTTGTGTTTTGAAATTCGATCGCGTATGTTTTGCGTGGTTTCCCCCACGTAGGCTAGGCCACAAGGGCATTTGATTAAATACACTACAAATGAGGAGCTGCATGTAAAGAAATTTTTTGAATAGTAAATTTTACCCGTACGGGGATGTGTTATGCGATTCCCTTTAATTACATTAGTGCACTGTGCACAATGTAGGCATGGGTATGTTCCTGTTTTTTTCGGGGCTAGGGTGGTTTGTTGTGATGTGGCTTTGAGTGGGCCGATGTCGGCATGTACAAGTTTGTCTCTCAAGTTATTTGGTCTTTTATAACACATCCAGAAGGGATGTTTGAATTCAACGACTTCAGGGTAAGACTGTTGAAGGAGAGGCCAATGTTTTTTAACAATGGACTGAATCTTCGGGACGAACGGATGATAAGTTACCACTAGAGGGACTCGTGGTGGGGATATAGTCTTAGGTGGTACAGGTGCAGTGGATGTGGCAAGTGCAAGTTCTTTGGTGAGTAGGGAAGTGGGGTAGCCTCTATTTTGGAATTTGTTGGACATCTCAGTAAGTCGCTGTTCTTTCAAGGCGGGATTTCCTACTATCCTGGTTACTCTTTTGAACTGTGAGCGTGGTAGGGATTTTTTTGTATTTTTTGGATGGCAGCTGGAAAAATGTAATAGGGTATTCCGGTCAGTAGGTTTGGTGTATAAATCCGATATCCGGTGTAATAGAACTGAACAACCCATCCCACATCACTTCTCCCTTGCTAAACACCAAATCAGCCAACTTAGATTCCAAATATTGGAACAAATACCGGCGGGAAGAAGAGGCGGTAACCGGATCGCGCGTCTGAAAGAACGCGAATCGTTTTGGATATTCGAACTCAATACCCTTTTTCCAAATGGTATGAATCGGGACTTTGATTTTTGTACATCGTGATAACCCATCCAGACCTATACCACCAAACATGAGGATATATAACTAAAGTTGGACATATATCTGATAATCTCCACATTCATCTCTTTCGTTTTCTCTTTTTCTTTTTGTACTTAAAGGGAACCTGTCACTGGGATTTTGTGTATAGAGCTGAGGACATGGGTTGCTAGATGGCCACTAGCACATCCGCAATACCCAGTCCCCATAGCTCTGTGTGCTTTTATTGTGTCAAAAACCTGATTTGATACATATGCAAAGTAACCTGAGATGAGTCCTGTCCCTGACTCATCTCACATACAGGACTCATCTCAGGTTAATTTGCATATGTATAAAATCGTTTTTTTTACACAATAAAAGCACACAGAGCTATGGGGACTGGGTATTGCGGATGTGCTAGCGGCCATCTAGCAACCCCTGTCCTCAGCTCTATACCCAAAATCCCGGTGACAGGTTCCCTTTAATGCTCATGACCTTTTATTATAATGAGATATTTACTAATACCATTTTCTTTTACCTCCCACAGACAAAATGACTCTTTAAGTCCATCCCAATCAGGTAGTATATGATATAATATAGTCATATAGTATTTAAGCTACAATATAGTCATATTATAGTACTTAGGTATAGTTCCTATATACAGGTCATTCTCAAAAAATTAGCATATTGTGATAAAGTTCATTATTTTCTGTAATGTACTGATAAACATTAGACTTTCATATATTTTAGATTCATTACACACAACTGAAGTAGTTCAAGCCTTTTATTGTTTTAATATTGATGATTTTGGCATACAGCTCATGAAAACCCAAATTTCCTATCTCCAAAAATTAGCATATTTCATCCGACCAATAAAAGAAAAGTGTTTTTAATACAAAAAAAGTCAACCTTCAAATAATTATGTTCAGTTATGCACTCAATACTTGGTCGGGAATCCTTTTGCAGAAATGACTGCTTCAATGCGGCGTGGCATGGAGGCAATCAGCCTGTGGCACTGCTGAGGTGTTATGGAGGCCCAGGATGCTTCGATAGCGGCCTTAAGCTCATCCAGAGTGTTGGGTCTTGCGTCTCTCAACTTTCTCTTCCCAATATCCCACAGATTCTCTATGGGGTTCAGGTCAGGAGAGTTGGCAGGCCAATTGAGCACAGTAATTCCATGGTCAGTAAACCATTTACCAGTGGTTTTGGCACTGTGAGCAGGTGCCAGGTTGTGCTGAAAAATGAAATCTTCATCTCCATAAAGCTTTTCAGCAGATGGAAGCATGAAGTGCTCCAAAATCTCCTGATAGCTAGCTGCATTGACCCTGCCCTTGATAAAACACAGTGGACCAACACCAGCAGCTGACATGGCACCCCAGACCATCACTGACTGTGGGTACTTGACACTGGACTTCAGGCATTTTGGCATTTCCCTCTCCCCAGTCTTCCTCCAGACTCTGGCACCTTGATTTCCGAATGACATGCAAAATTTGCTTTCATCCGAAAAAAGTACTTTGGACCACTGAGCAACAGTCCAGTGCTGCTTCTCTGTAGCCCAGGTCAGCCGCTTCTGCCGCTGTTTCTGGTTCAAAAGTGGCTTGACCTGGGGAATGCGGCACCTGTAGCCCATTTCCTGCACACGCCTGTACACGGTGGCTCTGGATGTTTCTACTCCAGACTCAGTCCACTGCTTCCGCAGGTCCCCCAAGGTCTGGAATCGGTCCTTCCCCACAATCTTCCTCAGGGTCCGGTCACCTCTTCTCGTTGTGCAGCGTTTTCTGCCACACTTTTTCCTTCCCACAGACTTCCCACTGAGGTGCCTTGATACAGCACTCTGGGAACAGCCTATTCGTTCAGAAATTTCTTTCTGTGTCTTACCCTCTTGCTTGAGGGTGTCAATGATGGCCTTCTCGACAGCAGTCAGGTCGGCAGTCTTACCCATGATTGCGGTTTTGAGTAATGAACCAGGCTGCGAGTTTTTAAAAGCCTCAGGAATCTTTTGCAGGTGTTTAGAGTTAATTAGTTGATTCAGATGATTAGGTTAATAGCTCGTTTAGAGAACCTTTTCATGATATGCTAATTTTTTGAGATAGGAATTTTGGGTTTTCATGAGCTGTATGCCAAAATCATCAATATTAAAACAATAAAAGGCTTGAACTACTTCAGTTGGTGTGTAATGAATCTAAAATATATGAAAGTCTAATGTTTATCAGTACATTACAGAAAATAATGAACTTTATCACAATATACTAATTTTTTGAGAAGGACCTGTAGATATACAACATAAGACGTAATCTTTGGCAACCTGTTTGTATTATACCCAATTTAAAAATGACTTAACTAATCTAATTAATATGTCTATAGTCTAGTGACCATAAAACATATATACCCTGGTTGGGTCACTCTATGCATCTCAATTATCAGCTTACTCTGCATGTAGCTATTCATAATTGGGCCCCTATTCTAAAGTCCTCTATGCCTTTACTATCGCATCACCCATGCCAGCACTTCCTTGCCAGCTCAGGGCCCAGCGGACCGAGTGCGCATGCGCGCCGGCGCCGCCGCCGCAGCGACGTCATCCGCCTGCGCGCGGTGGTGTCATGCGTGCGACGGGGCCGGAGGCGTGCGCATGACGCCCGCCCACACCGGCGGCACTCTTTAAATCAGATACGAGCGCCGCTCACACCAGCGCATCCCACGCAGGCATTATGCAGCCCGGACAAAGGTAATACTGAGCGACATGCTCATTCACTCTCTCCACAGCAGCTTCTACTAAGATGTCCCCAAGGGACGTGACCCTGACCCTTACCTATTATTATACCAGAGGCCTCTCTTCTATTTGATGTATACCTATATGCCTATTTTGCCCAGTCTCACTTCAGCATGTTATTAAGCCTTATGACAATCGTTTTAACCTCTGAATCCTTACAGGTCTCACCATCCTATAGAAGCACCGCTACCCTGCATGACTTTGCCTATTGTTGCCCTTGACAATTATGAACTTTTGTGAGAAATATCACTACTTTATTATGTTGTGGACTTTGCCTACCGTGGCCCTTGACAATTATGATTTTTTTTTATTTTTTTTGTGAGAGATATCACTATCTTCACCTATTGTGGATTCCAGCCATGCTCCCTCTGCCTCTTCCTATGTTCTCTCTCATTCTTGCCACTCAATGTTGTACATTGTTGCACCTAATTGTACCTTACTATGTTTATGCAACTCCATAATTGAGAATATCTGTATTAACTATATTTGAAATGATAGTACGCTTACCTGTCACCCTCTGCGACACTAGCAAATCGCCAGTAGACAACATGACATGTTATATATACTATGAATTATAAATGTAATATATACTATGAATTATACTTCAATTTACTTTAATCATGTATAAAGTTTTCTGACACATTATATTGTATCTTACTCCAGGCCGTGATCAAGGTCCCATACAAGGACCGAAACGTTAAACGTTGGCCAAGTCTATGCATTCCTGGATGCTTACAAATAATGAAATTATGAAAAATTATGAAAAATTATGAATAATGAAATAATATCATGGAATGAAAATTATGAAAATTGAAAATATAAAATAATCTTCATATATACAAAAAACAAGTGCCGTGGTCTCTTTTACTACATATGGTTTCAAATTACCACTGAGCACCGTACAAAATAGGACTCTAGAGGAGTGCCGTCCAATCCAAGTACTTCTTCCCTTTGTATTGACGTGACCGCCCGGACTGACCTCGG
The DNA here is from genome assembly GCF_014858855.1 of Bufo gargarizans. Lineage (NCBI taxonomy): Eukaryota > Metazoa > Chordata > Amphibia > Anura > Bufonidae > Bufo > Bufo gargarizans. The sequence goes on from NC_058083.1 coordinate 270,934,518, forward strand.
CCAGCTGACCCGCCTTTGCCTTCTCCTTCACAGGGTACCTCTCTCTTGTCCACTACCTTGTCCATTTGTCTGCCTGCATCTCGCGTACCGTTCTCTGCCTAGCTGTCCGGTACCCTCTCTGTTTCTTCCTCCCCTACCCGGCACTTACGGAGGTTAGTGACGGTCGCCCAGTTGCGCCCCGTCACCTAGGGCGGGTGGTGCAAGTAGGCAGGGACAGGGTTGAGGGTGGCAGTCTAGGGGGTGCAATTCCTTCTACCTTCCCATCCCGTGACAAATTTTATTTTTACTTATTTTTATGTTTATAATAATTGGATTATGATCCGAGATCCCACGTTGTCTGTACTTAACCCATTCAATGTCAAATGAACCTTTATTATTAGTGAAAACTAAATTAATCCGTGATAAAGCATGAATATTTTTTCGCTTTTGGTGCATTACCCTCCAAATATCAATCCAACCCAATTCTTCTGTGATGTTTTTTAATTTAGATCCAGTGCAGAAATCTTGAGTATTTCCTAATCTACATCTATCTATTTTACCATCCATTACTTTATTAAAATCTCCTGTAACTAAGAGTGGTTTATCCCCCACGTTAAGCGCAAAGTCGTGAATTTTTAGTAGGACATCTGTTTTAAAGGGTGGCGGTATATAGACATTTGCTATTATCCATGCTCTTCCTTCCAGTATACAGTCCATCAGGACATAGCAACCCTCCCTATCTATAACAGTTTTTACTATTTTAATATCTATATCTCAATGTATTAGTATACTCACTCCTCTCACGTATGATGAGTAAACTGAATGGAAGGAGTGTTGCATCCACGGTCTGGTCACCCCAGTTGTCATCTCACCTGTCAGATATGTTTCTTGTAAACAGATTATAGCGGGGTGAGACCTGTGTATTACATCAAAAACCACGACTCTCTTTACACCCCTACTCAGACCCTGATATTCCATGAAATTATTCTCATAGAAACCTATTAGTACTAATTAACCATTTCCAGGATATAGTTGAAGACCCCAGGGAGAAGGAGGGAGAGAAAAAAAAAATCCCTTTTTCTCTTTCTAATAGACCCAACCCCCCACCTGAGAACAAGCAGCACAGCAGGATACCCCCCCCCCCCTTCCCATCCCTTCTGAATGACCCAGGATAGCTTCCAGCCCTGGCTCTCTATCTTAGCTTTTGCCCCTCCCAGCCCGCACCCAGCCCGTTTACCCCTCAGCTCCTTATCTTTTCTTTAATCTATTCTCCAGCCGCTTCCGCTGTATAAAAAAAACTGATTTTATTTTCCCATTCAATCCTCAGCTTAGCCAGGAACATCATCGAGTATTTTACATTATTTAAACGCAAGTTTTTTTTGCATCAATAAACCAGCTTCTTTCCCTTATCGTTTCCCTTGCATAATCAGGGAATAGCATTACTGTTGCACCTGAATACTCTAGCTTGCCTCTCTTCCTTGACCTGAGTAATATCTCCTCCTTGTCCCTAACCAATAATAAGTTAAAAATGGGCTTTAACGGCAGTCTATGGGCCCGTTCCACAAAGTTTTTATAATCCGAGATGTCTTGGCCCAGTTGTTCCATCAGCCAAGTTTGTATAAAAGCACAGGGGTCTTGCCCCTCCACACCCTCTGGGATCCGTATTTATAGTTGTTTTCTTTGACCGTTATCTGCAGGAGGTCTTAAGGGTCTGATGTTCTTTTCTCTACTTCTGTCAACCTGTCTTTATATTTTTGAAAATCCGCTCTGAGGAGCCCCATTGACTCCCTAATATTTCCAGTCTGGAGAGAGAGGTCTTGTATTGCCAAACTACACTTTTTTATTTCTTGAAATATATCTTGCAGGCTAGGCACCTGCTCCTCTTTTGTAGAGATATTTTTCTGCACGTCCTTTAGCTGTTTATTACCTCTCACCCCAGACTGGAAACCCTACTCGGGTAATTTAAGGTTAGTATTCTCCACCGAACAAAGAGACTCACCCTCCTGATCTTGAGATATATCCTCTTTTTTTTTTTTTCTTAGGAGGGCTGGTCTGTCCATGCATATTTGTCAGAAATTGTTGCTTAGATCTTTCAGGTTTTTTAAACATTGGGGAAATTGAAGTATTTAACTCCAATTGCCCCTTCCCTTTTTCCTTGCCCCCTGTCTGGCCATCTCTAGAGGCTTCCCGGTTTTCCACACTTTTTTTTTTTTTTCTCGCTTTCTCTCCCCCTCCCTCCCCTTCTCTTTCTTTCCTTTTTCTTTTACCCTTTCTTTTTCTTTGCCTTTCCTTTTCTCTTCTCCTTTTCTCTCCTCTCTTCCCCCTCTTTAGTTGACCAAATCTAAAATACTCTGCCAATTGAAACGCCCAAACAAGGGGGTCAACACACAATCCCAAAAACAACAGTGCATTACTCAAACATCAGTTACACTAGTTCATGAATCCACATATCAGTAGCAAGCCATCATTGCATTTAGTACATTTAAGTACAGTTTAACTTAGTTGAATAGTTTTATATGCTCAGTAAAAAAAAAGGAACAACTCTTTCGGTTATGGGACCAACGGTCTCAGGGGATTAATAGCACAAAAGTCATTAGCAGTTATTCGATTAGTTAAATTAGTTCAGACTCTATATATCAGTAGCAGATCAAGCATGCTATAACAAACTCGCGTTCCAGTTAGTGAAGTTAATACGGTTAAGTTGTCTCAGTTTTATCCACAATTATTAGAGGACTGACAGATCTTTATTTGTATGGCAACTAAGAGTCTTCCAGCAGTCAAGACCATCAATGGGGGGAAGAGGGATTGACCCCAAACTTCTGACCCTCTAATTCTGGGCTCCCTTTCGGGGAAGGGGGGCAGTTCTAATTCACCCCCTGCAAGCCCCAAAATGGATAGGCCAAGCTAGTACAGCATCCCAGTCTGGGACCACAATACTCCTTTATCGTCCACAATCAGCAATAAGCAACCCTCCTCCTCCTCTGCCATGATCAGAGGGGGGGGGGGGCGCCACCATTTTCCCATATATGCACTTTAGTACCAGTTATCGTGACCACTTCAAAACCCCTCAGCTTACACCCTCACTTCACTGCTGTTTCGGCCTATTAAGTAGCTAAAGCTCCAGTCAAATACCGGCATCTGTACCTCTCACCTCATCGCTGGCGCTTGCCGGGGAGGGGGGGAGTGAGGGAGGCACTCACACACCACCAAAGCAGTCCTCCTCCTGTCGCCTCTGGTCTTCTGCTTTATGCTCGACTCCAGATCTCCCAGAAGCCAGGGAGCCAGCTGGACTTTGCTTCACACTAAGGAGGACAAGGCGGCCGGGCGGTGGATCAGCAGGCAGCAGGGCAGCGGCACAGCAGACCTGCAGGCGGCAGGGCGGTGACTAGAGCGGCGTCACATCGGGCTTGGAGCTCAGCACACAGAAGTGAGGTGCGTACGTCACCCGCGTGCGTCCGCACACATGTTGCCTCCGTTACTTTACACAGTTTAGTGTCATCTGCAAAAATTGATAATTTACTATGCAATCCTTCTACAAGATCATTAATAAATTGAAGAGAGGGGGCCCAATACTGACCCCTGAGGTACCCCACTAGTGTCAGTGACTCAATCTGAGTGTGTACCGTTAATAACCACCCTCTGTTTTCTATTACTGAGCCAGTTACTTACCCACATACAGAAATTTTCTCCCAGTCTGAGCATTCTCATTTTATATACTAACCTTTTATGTGGTACAGTGTCAAATGCTTTGGAGAAGTCCAGATATACAACCACTGTGAAGTCTAGAACTTACCTCCTCATAGAAACTGATTAAATTAGTTTGGCATGACCGATCCATCATGAAGCCATGCTGATATGGCGTTATTTGCTTATTTCTGTTGAGATGCTCTAAGATGACATTTCTTAGAAATCCTTCAAACAGTTTACCCACAACAGATGTTAAACTTACCGGCCTATAGTTTCCAGGCTCTGTTTTTGGACCCTTTTTTAATATTGGCACCACATTTGCTATGCACCAATCCTGTGGGACATTCCCTGTCAGTATAGAGTCTGCAAATGTCAGAAATAAGGGTCTGGCTATGACATTAATTATTTACCTTAGGATACGGGGGTGTATGCCATCCGGTCCTGTCGATTTGTCTATTTTAATCTTTTTAAGTCGCTGTTGTACTTTACCTGGGTCAGACAGGACACTTTTAATGAGGATTTTATTTTTACATTCAGCATTTCATCTTATTTTCCTAAGTGAATACATTGGAGAAAATAAATATTTAACAGCTTTGCTTTCTTCTCGTTGCTCTCTGCGACTCCCCCCTCATTATTCTTTAAAGGGATGACACCTTCAGATTTATCCGTTTTTCCATGCTTCCGTGCCATCCGCCTGTTTTAGTGATTTATATGCTTTCTTTTTGTCATTTATTGCTTTCTTTACAGTTTATTTATCCACATTGGTTTCTTTTTGTTCCTTAACCTTTTATTCCCATATGGTATGTACCTCTCACAATGAAATTTTAGGATGCTTTTAAAGATATCCCATTTTGTGGCTGTATTTTTATTTTCTAAGGACTTTGTCCCAGTTAGTTAGGCCTATGGCCTCTCTTAGTTGGCTAAATTTAGCTTTGAAGTTTGGTATTTTTGTTCCTCCCTGTAGAAATGCTCTTTTGAATGATAATTGGAAGGTTATTACTTTATGGTCGCTATTTCCCAGGTGTCCCCCAACCTGCACGTCTGTTGTTCTGTCAGGCCTATTGGTTAATACTAAGTCCAGTATGGCTGTCCCTCTAGTCGGGTCCTGAACCAGTTGGGAGAGGTAATTGTCTTTGGTTATTGCCAAGAACCTGTTTCTTTTATGAGATATACAAGTTTCAGTTTCCCAGTCTATATCTGGGTAGTTGAAGTCCCCCATAATAACCACCTCATTATAATTTGCTGCCTTGTCTATCTCGTTTAGTAGTAGATTTTTTGTGGACTCTGGTATATTAGGTGGTTTATAGTAAACTCCTATTAGCAATTATTATTGTTTTTAGCTCCATGTATCTCTACCCACAGTGACTCCACATGTTCATGTCCCTCACTTATATCTTTAGACCGGACTTTACATAAAAGGCACAAACCCCCCCCCCCCTTTCTCCGGTTTTGACGATCCTTTCGAAACAGACTGTAACCTTGTACATTAACTGCCCAGTCATGGCTATCATCCAGCCATGTTTCCGTTATTCCCACTATGTCATAGTCCTCCTCATACTTCGCTAATTCCAAATAAATTTGCACAAATATAGCATGGGGCATCATTTTAGATGGCATCTTCTTCTATATTAAAGTTATTCCATTTTCTGACATATGAAAATAAATACATAAGCTTTGAAAGTTTAATGTGAAATTAAGTTACACTTATTTTCTGCCACAATGCTGATTGTTTACACTAATTATACAAAAATTGTTGATCATCTTCATAAACATTCACTATAATATTTCACATAAGATGCATGTATGGTAATACACTATAATTATTATCAGATTCTTTTTACCTTATTAACATTTGTTAATGATCAAATATACACATAATCAACACATGTCTAATAGTAAGTCATTATGGGGCTTTGTTGATAATATGGCTGTCATAAATGTACATTAAGGTGATTGCCTTTTATCAGATATATGCCATGTCACCTTTGAAATGTCAAAGTGTGCTAATCTAATCTTGCAGTTTGTGGCATTGATTTTTATATGAGCTTAATATTATACTCGACTGGCTTTCGTAAATGTAATGTTTGTTTATGGATCCTTTATTATTCCCTATTTGGGTATAAGTAAATGTCAGTGGTAAAAATGGATATAAGTTAATGATAAGATAAGACAGTAAGTCAGTACATACATGCTTTCTATAGCACAGTATATAACGATATATATATATATATATATATATATATATTAAAATTGTAGGATCATTAAAATAACTATGACATTTACCAGTAAAAATAACTGTTTACTTTAATTAGATGAAAACCCTAAAGAAATTGTATTTTCATTTTCTAAGAGTAAAGTTCCATTTAGATTGAACAATTGTCCAAATCACAGAAAAGCAGACCAGTTTTGGTGATGGGGAGAAGTTCACTCCCAACCAAGTGATTTATCATTGCTTTAGTTATTTTAATGATCCTTTTTAATAGTGCTTGTCCACATTGTTCTGTATATCCCATTATAACATATATTGCATTCATGTGTCTGATCCACTGATGTTAACCTTTTGTTTTGGTTAACGCTATTAATTTCTTGCTGAGGGATGCATAAAGCTTCTCAGTTTGGTGTGGAAGTGAATTCCTAGAGGACACAAAACCTTGTGCTAAATAAGCTTGAGTTAAAACAATAAAAAAGAATAATGTATGGGTAGTATGTATATGACTGAACTCTTCTAAAGTATATGTATAGGTAAATCTTTAGGACATATGACAATTCTAATCCCAAAATGATGGACAAGGTTATGGTTTAAAAAAATAAAATGTGGACAGGTGTGATGCTGTTTTTGGAAGAAAGAAACCATGTTTTTCTCAAGCCTGTACAGTCCCATTAATACTCTTGAGACATAATAGGAAGTTACCTTTAGTTTATTACAGAATAATGTCAGAAATGTAACTTTAACCCTTAAAGTGTTTTGCCACTTCAGCAAATAGAATTTATTATGCAGAGAAAGTTTCCATTGTTACGACCACCCTGAAGTCCAGCAGCAGTGGTCGTGCTTGCGCACTGTAGAAAAGAGTACCAGCTTACGTGAGCTCCCACGGTCCCGGCCACCAGAGAGGCTGTCATTTTTTCTTATATTGTGCAAGCATGAGAACCACTGCTGGATTACAGGGTGGTTGTAATCATGGAAACGAGTGGTGTGCAATGTGATAGAAAAATGAACTAAGCCAGCAAAGGAGGCAATATGGATAATAACAATAACAACTTTCTCTACATGATAAATGGATGCAGACAGCACACATACAGTTGAAACCATAAGTTTACATACACTATATAAAAAGACACATATGCATGTTTTTCTCCATATCTGACTGTTATATCAGAATAAACCTTTCCTGTGTTAAGGCATTTTTATTACTTTCTTCAAAGTCAAAAGTTTACATACATTTAATTAATACTATTGCACTTAAACTGTATGACTTGGGTCAAACGTTTTGAATATCCTTCCACAAGCTGCTCGCAATAGTTTGTCGGAATTTGGGCCCATTCCTCCTGACAAAACTGGTGTAACTGAGTCATGTTTGTTGGTCGCCTTGCTCGCACCTGCCTTTTCAGCTTTTTCCATAAATTTTCAATAGGATTGAGATCAGGGCTTTGCGATGGCCCCTCCAAAACATTGACTTTGTTATCCATAAGCCACTTTGTAACCAGTTTGGCAGTATGCGTCGGGTCATTGTCCATTTGGAAGACCCATTTCCACCCAAGCTTTAACTTCCTGGCTGATGTCTTGAGATGTTGATTCAATATTTCCATGTAATCTTCCTATGATACCATCTATTTTGTAAAGTGCACTAGTCCCTCCTGCAGTAAAACAACCCCACAACATGATGCTGCCACCCCCGTGTTTCACAGTTGCAACGGTGTTCTTAGGCTTCCAAGCGTCTCCCTTTTTCCTCCAAAAGTAACGATGGTCATTATGGCCAAAAAGTTCAATTTTAGTTTCGTCAGACCACACGTCATGTCTCCAAAAATGTAGGTCTTTGTTCCTGTGTGCATTTTAAAACATTAATCTGGCTTTTTTAATGTTTTTTTTTGGAGTAATGGCTTCTTCCTGAGCGGTATGATGGCTGGACATTCCCATCTTGTTTGTACTTTCGTATAGTTGTTTGTACAGATGAACGAGGCACCTTCAGGTATCTTGAAATTGCACCCAAGGTTGAGCCAGTCTTGTGCAAGTCCACAGTTCTCTTCCTGATATCTTGGCTGATTTATTTAGACTTTTCCATGATGCTACACGAAGAAGCAGTGTGTTTCAGGTGTGCGTTTAAATACATAAATGTTGCCAACAAACCTAACATAAGCTTCCAAAGACATAACATCATATGGGCAGTCCAGAATTGTTTAAAAGCATAGTAATCGTAGTGTATGTAAACTTTTGAAATTGCAGAAAATAATAAAATTGCCTTAAGACATTTTCTCTCAAAATTTTCAGGCATTTGGCAAATAATAATAATTATGGAAATCTTAATTGACCAAAAAAAGGAAAGGTTTATTCTGATTTCATGTCAGATATTGAGAAAAACATTCATATGTTTCTTTTTATATAGTGTATGTAAACTTCTGGTTTCAACTGTATAACATTCGTGTGCTGTCCACATTGTTTTGCGGCCCCATAGAAATGAATGGGTCCGCATTTGATCCGTAAAGAATGCTAACCGAAAATAAGTTTGTGTGCATGAGGCCTAAGTGTGTATGCATATGAACATAGCTCTCAGTCACTGATATTAGACCTGGGGCGGTCTTAAAGGGGTTGTCTCACTTCAGCAAGTGGCATTTATCATGTAGAGATACAAGGCACTTACTAATGTTTTGTTATTATCCATATTGCCTCCTTTGCTGGCTTGGTTCATTTTTCCATCATATTATACACTTCTCATTTCCATGGTTACAACCAGTGATGGCCAGTTCGCATTGTTCGCCCGCGAACCGGTCTGAAAACAAGTGCGGTCTGCAGGAGCATGCAGTTTTGAGAACAGCCACCGGGGGCCTTCATCGGGCTGTTCTCAGAACTGCCTGCTCCCGGTGACCGCATTTGTTTTCAGACCGGCTCGCGGCACAGGCACAGGTAAGGGCTTACCTGTGCATCGCCGGACTTGTGAAAAAATATGGCAGCCTGCATATGTTCGCGGGCGAACAATGCGAACTGGCCATCACTGGTTACAACCACCTTGTAACCCAGTGGTGCTCGTGCTTGCACACTAAATAAAAATGCCAGCCTCTCTGGTGGCCGGGACCCGGCCACTGCTGCTGGACTGCAGTGTGGTCGTAACCATGGAAACTTCTCTGTATAATAAATGCTATTTCCTGAAGTGGCAAAACCCCTGTAAGGGCAACCATAGTTTATGTATGGTGTAGCAAACAAGGCGTTTGCGCAATCCACCTTAAATGTATGGTGCTCTGATCAAGTGGTCACAGGAGTTGTGCCACATGATCAGTACACGGCCTTAACTGTTACTGATAGTCTGGCCCTTAAAGTATCCACCAACATCGCTGAAAACTCTATATGTGTGGTATAGTGTTGATCACGAATATTCTAATCACAAATTTTTATCGCGAATATCGGCACTTGGAGGATTTGCGAAGATCTAGAATATGGTGCTATATATTCGTAATCGCGAATATTCTAGATTTTTTTTATCAGTAACCTCCTTTCTTGCTTGTGGGCCAATGAGAAGGATGCAATGACTTTGTCAGAGCTTAGCAACATATTGCAAAAACGAATATTGCCTATGCCGCTCATTACTAGTGTAGAAAACTTTACATTTTTACACAGTTGCCTGCTCATTAATTTGTGCTAAATTCCTGTGGCGGCAAAATGCTCGCTCCACCCCTAGATAACTAACTTGAGGGGTGGAGTTTCCATAATTCGGTCACTTTTCAGGGGTTCCATTTATTATTTTGCCCCAGAACCTTTAAAGTCTTCAGTACAAACTGCATAAATCACCACATTGTGCCTCAAAATATGCATGATGCTCTTAACACTCCTTGCCCTCTCAAACATTCAAGCAAAGGAATAGGGCCACATTTAGTTTCTAAAACCAGGAAACACAGGATAATAAGAGGCGTTGCTTTTCACCCTGGCATTCACTGGACACAAAGTCTTGGGCACACAAATGGAATATCTATGTAAAAATTGCAACTTTCACTTTGCACCATCTGCTGTGCATTAATTTTTGCAAAACATCCACTGGGTCAAGAAGCTCAGAACCTTACCCAGTATATTCTGTGAGGGGTGTGGTTTCCAAAATGGGTTCACTTCTAGGGAGTTTCTTCTGTCCAGTGCTTGTGAAAATGACACATTTGGGGCTAAAACAATATTTATTTCAAAGAAATGAAAAAAAAAAATTCACAGCCAAGTGTCTCTAAATTATTTGAATCGCTTTTTGCATCAAAGCAATTATTACCCCCCTAAAAACATTCCTTTATAATAATTTTGAGGTGTAGCTTCTAAAATGACGTAAAAAAAAGTAGGTTTCTTTATGTAAGCCACTCAAAGTTACTTCAAAACAGAACTGATTCTTAAAAAAGTTGATTTGTGAAATGTTCTTAAAAATTGCTTTTAGAATTCTAAGCCTTCTAATATCCTAAACGTCCTAAAAAATACAATAACATTTTTCAAAATCATGCCCATATAAAGTAGACATATGGTAAACAACTATTTTGAGAAATACCACTCTTAGTCTTAAAAAGCAGATACATTTAAATTTAGAAAATTTCAATTTTTTCCAAAATGTTTTAGTAATTTGGTATTTTATTTATAAAGAAAGGAAAACAAAATGACCAAAATTTACCACTAACATTACAAGTACAATGTGTCACAACATAATCTCAGAATCGGTTGGATCAAAAGTGTCACTTTTAGTAACTGAGTTTGATCAAGTGAAAGCAGAGTACCTAATACTGCAATACAGGTTCTCACAGTTATAATTATTAATGAACTGCTAATGCATTTCCTTTTTTTTTTTTACATATTAACAGTTACAAATGGCATTCATATCAATAAGTCAATTTAGATTCAAGACATACATGGATTAAGGCATGTTTCGATTTAACTTCTAAGTTTGTGTGGCATCTGATGGAATAAATAGAGGCTTTTCTCTTTTTTCATCCATGCTGCCTGGTGGGCAAAATTGATACTTTAAGACCAGCAATCATCTTGTAATACTGTTGTTTAGACAAATCCTTACTCTCTCGGAATACTATGGCCTCCAGGAATGTAAAGTTAACAGCACTATATAGAAAAAATAACCTGCGTATGGAAACAATATACTGACTTTTCTTACAACGACGCATTTGCCATTTTGAACCAATGTGTATTGTATTTCAGGCCAAAATGTGCTATTCTGAAAATGTTAACAGTATAGTTACTTTATTTTTTTACTGAATTATTTAATAACATCTAGATGGAGGGTGGTGGTCATTATAATACATGTAGTACTCACATATGTGATGCACGTTACAAACCAGTATGCTTCAAGCTGGGATGCACCCAGCTTTTCTGCTGCCTCTTCCAGCCCTACTGTTAAAAACTAATTTAGGTGAATATTACATACAGCGCTGCAAAACAAAACAGGAGAATAAAGCACCACATATCTCTTATATCCAGGGATGTCTCCTCTGATGTAGACATTCTCTTTTCTCGTCTTCTCCATTTGAACCAGACCACCTTGACAATGTCACGGTGGGGAGTGGGGAAAACCTCCACTGTACAAAGTCAGGGATAAAGGAGAAGCGGCTAGGCCAGGATGCCGGAATCAGGGAGTAGGTCACCTCCTAAAGCCTCCCTAATCCTTACCCTAACTCCTCACCGTATGAGCGAACCTGGATGGTAGGACGGCTCATACCAGGATACCTTTGGCTCTGAGTCGCCCTGATAATCCCTCACATAGGTGCAAGGGAGAGATAACCTGTTCTTCCAAGACACGGATGAACAGGAGTCTCAAATGGCCTAGAAGCAGGGAAAGGAAAAGACCATATGCAGCAACAGAGTCGGCAGGTAAGAACACCAGAAACACACTTACCTGCCGTAGCCACCACGACTGGAACCCATGCAAAAGTACAGGTGCCCACACACCAAATAGGACACCGCACAAACAGCACACACAGGTATCCAGCACTCCAGATTATGCCTTGTCCCGAAACAGCAAGGTGCACTGCAGCCCCTGGCAGCACTGCATACAGACTTATGGTTCACCCCTCCGGGAAACCAGCCCCCTTCCGACGGTACCACACACAGGGTAACGTCTTGCACACATATAAGGACAAACACCAACAGCATCCCAGACATTTAACAACAAACAAGACGTACAACAAACCCTGAACATAAACCCACACCAAACATACAACAAGTCAGGTTAGGTACATGGAGGATACAAGGGAGACAAAGGTGCTGCAAGGTGGCCCTCAAGGAGTGGGCAGATAGAACACCCTGGACTGGAGTAGAGCTCCAGCACCAACGACAGCTGAAGTACAACTGGCTCCAGCCAGGAAGCCACAGGAGATAAAAGCCAAGTGACCACACCCAGTCAGGGAGTTCACCCTTACAGCATCAGACAGAGGGAGGCTACAACTTAAAGGGGAAGCGCACACACAAGCATTAAAAAAAATGTTGCTGCAGGCAACAACATGCATGGCAACCATGTCACGGCGCACACAACAAAGGCCATCACACTGCCCCTGCATGCTATAACTGCAACATGTTGCCAAGGGCAACTGCAAGCATGGCAAGTGTCACGGCACACACAGCAAAAGCAGTGATAGACGACTTCTTTCTTCCACTTCGTGTCTCTGCAGAGTTTACCACACAGACATCTTAGGTCCCTCACTTTTAAATAATCCTCCTGGTTACCCAACAGTATTAGGGTCCATTCACACATCCATAAGTATTTTGCGGTCCGCAAATTGCAGATCCACAAAACATGGATACCGACGTTCGCGTTCTGCATTTTGCTAATAATGCCACCATAGCATGAGACCCCCCTATGTTGCCCCCAGCAGTAACAAGGCTACTCTATAAGGCATCCTTGTAGGGCTTCCAATACTAAGGCTCTCTATAATGCTCTTAGTAATTAATGGCATGGCTGTGATTGGCCAGTGCAGCTTGTGACCCAGCCTCTACATAAGCTGGAGTCACGTAACGCTGCACATCACTCTGCTGTTACTAGTGTAGGGGGAGGATGCTGCTGCTGTGAGGGAGAGAATAGGAAAGAATCTTTAATCAGAAGTGCTTGTTAACTCAGCGATCTACCTAGATTTAGTTTTGTAGGTGCAGTGCACAATCTTTTTACCCTGCCGTGAGCCCAGTGACACAGAAAAATAACTTTTATCTGTCTGTTAGTTAGGTGGGTGGCGGTGGCCATTTTATGGAAGCTCAGTGCACCAGCACAGCATATGTGCTTTTGTGACATTGAAATCCAAGCTTGAAATACTGCAATAATAATCTGGATTAGCAAAAACACCAATTTTCGGCAATATCCTACATCTGGTGCCTTTGCAGCATTTGTCAGTGTGCAATTTAAGCTAGAAATACAGCAATAATTTTCAGAGTTTTTTAAAAACACCCTTTTGGGGTGTTCAGCCCTTGCTGCATCTGTCAGTGTGAAATTCAAGCATTATATACTGCTGTCATATTCTGTTGGTAAAAAAAAAAAAAAACACCTTCCTGGGGCTTGCTCTACTAAGTGGGCTTCTTATTAAGTGGAGTTAAAAAAACAAGGAGTTCTAGTGCTGTGTGTGGTTTTGTGGGAGTGATTGCAGGTGGCTGAGTGTGGATTGCAGCAGAGATCATTGAAAGTTAAGTGTTTGTATTCTAGTACTGCCATTTAAACCTTTTTTTTTTTTTTTTTCTCTGCTTAATTAAGGGGAGTGCCCTGGGCAACCAGGTGCTATAAATTGACCCACTAAAACTCTCTAGAGCCTGCTCTTCCTGGGGCTTGCTCTACTAAGTGGGCTTCTTATTAAGTGGAGTTAAAAAAACAAGGAGTTCTAGTGCTGTGTGTGGTTTTGTGGGAGTGATTGCAGGTGGCTGAGTGTGGATTGCAGCAGAGATCATTGAAAGTTAAGTGTTTGTATTCTAGTACTGCCATTTAAACCTTTTTTTTTTTTTTTTTTCTCTGCTTAATTAAGGGGAGTGCCCTGGGCAACCAGGTGCTATAAATTGACCCACTAAAACTCTCTAGAGCCTGCTCTTCCTGGGGCTTGCTCTACTAAGTGGGCTTCTTATTAAGTGGAGTTAAAAAAACAAGGAGTTCTAGTGCTGTGTGTGGTTTTGTGGGAGTGATTGCAGGTGGCTGAGTGTGGATTGCAGCAGAGATCATTGAAAGTTAAGTGTTTGTATTCTAGTACTGCCATTTAAACCTTTTTTTTTTTTTTTTTCTCTGCTTAATTAAGGGGAGTGCCCTGGGCAACCAGGTGCTATAAATTGACCCACTAAAACTCTCTAGAGCCTGCTCTTCCTGGGGCTTGCTCTACTAAGTGGGCTTCTTATTAAGTGGAGTTAAAAAAACAAGGAGTTCAAGAAACGGAGTTTGGAAACTAAGGTTGGATATAATTTCCTTGTGTGTTGTTGGCTTGGTTTTGCGTAGCCCTTTGGCTACAGCAGACAGGGTCTAGGTCTGAATCATATATACTGTTTTACTTTTTTACTGTTGTAATCCCCATTTAGTATGTGTTGCACAATTTACAACGCAGTCCAGTGCACATCTTGCATGATGTATGCCGTCCTGGAACAGGAGTTCAAGGGTGCATATCTTTGTTCTAGATGTGAGCAAATAACCCGTTTGGAATCGCAAATCGAGTCTCTAAACGGGCAAGTTGCAACACTGAGAGGCATTTATAATTTGCAAAAGAGTTTGCTTCTCACCGAGCAAGCACTCTTTGGGGTAGATGAGGGGGAGGGTGACAGAGAGGAGGCTGAGGAAAGTGAGGTAGCTAGCTGGGTAACAGTTAGAAAGCGGGGTAGAGGGAAGAGTGCCAGGGAGGCTAGCCCTGATCTGACACACCCCAACAAGTTTGCACGTTTGGCAGATGAGGGGGATGTCAGTCCGGGGACGGCACTGCTGCAGCCGGACACTTCCTCTGCCAGTCAGGGGAATGTCAGCTCCAGTAAGCAGGGAACCAGGAGAGCAGGGCAGGCCAGACAGGTGCTGGTAGTGGGCGACTCCATTATTAGGGGAACAGATAGGGAAATCTGTCACAAAGACCGTGATCGCCGAACAGTGTGCTGTCTTCCTGGCGCTAGAGTTCGACACATTGCGGATCGGGTTGACAGATTACTGGGAGGGGCTGGAGAAGATCCAGCGGTCATGGTCCATATCGGAACCAATGACAAAGTTAGAGGTAGGTGGAGAGTCCTTAAAAATGATTTCAGGGATTTAGGTCAAAAGCTGAGGGCAAGGACCTCAAAGGTAGTATTTTCCGAAATACTGCCTGTACCACGAGCCACACAAGAAAGGCAACGGGAGATTATTGAGATTAACAAGTGGCTCAAGAACTGGTGTAGGAAGGAGGGGTTTGGGTTCCTGAAGAACTGGGCCGATTTTTCTATCGGCTACAGGCTCTATCGTAGGGAAGGGCTGCACCTCAATGGGGAAGGGGCAGCTGTGCTGGGGAGAAAGATGGCTAGAAGGTTGGAGGAGTGTTTAAACTAGGGACTGGGGGGGGAGGGTAATTACGTTATAGGACGGGAAGATAGTGCAGATAGAGACCGGGGGCAAAGTAATGGGACTGGGGGAGGAATGGAAGGAGGGACTAGAACAGTTCAGAAGGAAAGGTGTAGGGTAAAAAATATACATAAACCTCTCAAATGTATGTATACTAATGCCAGAAGCCTGACTAATAAAACTGGTGAACTGGAATTAGTGATGTGTGAGGAGAACTATGACATAGTGGGAATAACTGAGACATGGCTGGATGATAGCTATGACTGGGCGGTTAATGTACAAGGTTACAGTCTGTTTAGAAAGGATCGTCAAAACCGGAGAGGGGGAGGGGTCTGCCTCTATGTAAAGTCCGGTCTAAAGCCCACACTCCGCGAAGATATAAGTGAGGGACATGAACATGTGGAGTCACTGTGGGTAGAGATACATGGAGCTAAAAACAACAATAAATTACTAATAGGAGTTTACTATAAACCACCTAATATACCAGAGTCCACAGAAAATCTATTACTAAACGAGATAGACGAGGCGGCAAATCATAATGAGGTGGTTATTATGGGGGACTTCAACTACCCAGATATAGACTGGGAAACTGAAACTTGTATATCTCATAAAGGAAACAGGTTCTTGGCAATAACCAAAGACAATTACCTCTCCCAACTGGTTCAGGACCCGACTAGAGGGACGGCCATACTGGACTTAGTATTAACCAATAGGCCGGACAGAACAACAGACGTGCAGGTTGGGGGACACCTGGGAAATAGTGACCACAAAGTAATAACCTTCCAATTATCATTCAAAAGAGCGTTTCTACAGGGAGGAACAAAAATACCAAACTTCAAAAAAGCTAAATTTAGCCAACTAAGAGAGGCCATAGGCCAAACTAACTGGGACAAAGTCCTCAAAAATAAAAATACAGCCACAAAATGGGATATCTTTAAAAACATCCTAAAATCTCATTGTGAGAGGTACATACCGTATGGTAATAAAAGGTTAAGGAATAAAAAGAAACCAATGTGGATAAATAGAACTGTAACGAAAGCAATAAATGACAAAAAGAAAGCATATCATTCACTGAAACAGGAGGGGAGCACGGAAGCACTGAAAAACTATAAGGAAAAAAATAGAACATGTAAAAAACAAATAAAAGCGGCCAAACTAGAGACCGAGAGATTAATTGCCAAAGAGAGTAAAACTAACCCTAAAATGTTCTTCAATTATATAAATGTTAAAAAGTATAAATCTGAAGGTGTCGGCCCTTTAAAGAGTAATGAGGGGGAAGTCGCAGAGAGCGATGAGGAGAAAGCAAAGCTGTTAAATATTTTTTTCTCCAATGTATTCACTGAGGAAAATAAATTGTCAGATGACATGCAGAATGCAAAAATAAATTCCCCATTAAAAGTGTCCTGTCTGACCCAGGAAGAAGTACATCAGCGACTTAAAAAGATTAAAATAGACAAATCGCCAGGACCGGATGACATACACCCCCGTATCCTAAAGGAATTAAGTAATGTCATAGCCAGACCCTTATTTCTGATATTTGCAGGACTCTATACTGACAGGGAATGTCCCACAGGATTGGCGCATGGCATATGTGGTGCCAATATTCAAAAAGGGGCCAAAAACAGACCCTGGAAACTATAGGCCGGTAAGTTTAACATCTGTTGTGGGTAAACTGTTTGAAGGTTTTCTGAGAGATGCTATATTAGAGCATCTCAACAGAAATAAGCAAATAACGCCATATCAGCATGGCTTCGTGAGGGATCGGTCATGTCAGACTAATTTAATCAGTTTCTATGAGGAGGTAAGTTCTAGACTTGACAGCGGCGAATCAATGGATGTCGTATATCTGGACTTCTCCAAAGCATTTGACACTGTACCACATAAAAGGTTAGTATATAAAATGAGAATGCTCGGACTGGGAGAAAACATCTGTATGTGGGTAAGTAACTGGCTCAGTGATAGAAAACAGAGGGTGGTTATTAACGGTACACACTCAGATTGGGTCACTGTCACTAGTGGGGTACCTCAGGGGTCAGTATTGGGCCCTATTCTCTTCAATATATTTATTAATGATCTTGTAGAAGGCTTGCATAGTAAAGTATCAATTTTCGCAGATGACACTAAACTGTGTAAAGTAATTTACACTGATGAGGACAGTATACTACTACAGAGGGATCTGGATAGACTGGAGGCTTGGGCAGATAAGTGGCAGATGGGGTTTAACACTGATAAATGTAAAGTTATGCACATGGGAAGGAAAAATGCAAGTCAACCGTACATACTAAATGGTAAAACACTCAGGTAACACTGACATGGAAAAGGATCTAGGAATTTTAATAAACAGCAAACTAAGCTGCAAAAACCAGTGTCAGGCAGCTGCTGCCAAGGCCAACAAGATAATGGGTTGCATCAGAAGGGGCATAGATTCCCGTGATAAGAACATAGTCCTACCACTTTACAAATCGCTAGTCAGACCACACATGGAGTACTGTGTACAGTTCTGGGCTCCTGTAAACAAGGCAGACATAGCAGAGCTGGAGAAGGTCCAGAGGAGGGCAACTAAAGTAATAACTGGAATGGGGCAACTACAGTACCCTGAAAGATTATCAAAATTAGGGTTATTCACTTTAGAAAAAAGACGACTGAGGGGAGATCTAATTAATATGTATAAATATATCAGGGGTCAGTACAGAGATCTATCCCATCAGCTATTTATCCCCAGGACTGTGACTGTGACGAGGGGACATCCTCTGCGTCTGGAGGAAAGAAGGTTTGTACACAAACATAGAAAAGGATTCTTTACGGTAAGAGCAGTGAGAATATGGAACTCTCTGCCTGAGGAGGTGGTGATGGTGAGTACAATAAAGGAATTCAAGAGGGCCCTGGACGTATTTCTGGAGCTTAATAATATTATAGGCTATAGCTACTAGAGAGGGGTCTTCCTCTGGATCAACTTGCGGGATAACAGGCCGAACTGGATGGACAAATGTCTTTTTTCAGCCTTATGTACTATGTTACTATGTTACTATGTTACCCATTTTGGGTAAATTACTTAATATTGCAGCCTTTGCTGCATCTGTGATTGTTAAAAACAAGCTTGAAATAATTCAATAATTATCTGGCTTTGAAAAAATACAAATTTTTGGCAATAACCTTCATCGTGTGATATACACGCTTTAGATACTGCTGTGCTATTCTGGTATTAAAAAAACACCCATTTTGGGCAAAAATCTTAATTCTGCAGCCTTTGCTGCTTCTTTCATTGGGAGATACACCCTTTAGATACTGTTGTTCTCCTCTGCTATTTAAAAAAAAACACCTTTTTAGAGCAAAAAATTATAATTTTGCAGCCTTTGCTGCATCTGTCATTGTGAGATACACACGTTAGATACTGCTGTTCTATTCTGTTATTAAAAAAACACCAATTTTGGGCACGATCCTAAATTTGAGAAATATGAGGAGAGCATCAAATAAGGGATGTGGCCCCGGTCGTGGTGCTGCTGGTGGAGCTCCTGTTGCAGGGAGAGGACGTGGTCGATCTGTGCCAGCTACACGCACAAGTAAAACACCTTCCTCAGGTGCGAGTAGGTGACAGAACCTTCAGCGGTATTTGGTCTAATGCGGCTCTACGAATGGTGAGGCCTGAACAAGTACAGGCGTTAGTAGATTGGGTTGCTGACAGTGCCTCCAGTTACTTTACACTGTCTCCCACCCAATCTCCTGCTGAAAGAGTTGGCACCAACAGCTGATGTCCATCAGTCTTTCACCTCACCCCCTTGCAAATCAGCCAAGCAGCCTGAGCAACAAGTCATGCAGCAGTCTCTTCTGCTTTTTGATGACTCTGATAGCAGGATTTTCCAGGGCCATCCACCTAGCCCTGCCCCAGAAGTGGAAGAGATTGAGTGCACCGATGCCCAACCACTTATGTTTCAAGATGAGTACATGGGAGGACCATCGCAGCATGTCTCGGATGATGACGAAACACAGGTGCCAACTGCTGGGGATTTCTGCAGTGTGCAGAATGACAAGGAGGGCAGGGGTGAAGACTGGGTGGAAGATGATGTGGAGGACGATAAGGGCCTCGACCCCATATGGAATCATGGTCATGCGAGTGACCTGTGTAGTTTAGAGGAAGAGGCGGTGCTCACACAGAGCCACCAGCACAGCAGAAGAGGGAGCAGGGTGCAAAAGCGGAGCTGCCGTCCCCTAGACAGTACTCCTACTACTGCCCACCGCAGCAAGGGACCGAGCACACAAAAGCCAGCTCCAAGCAGTTCACTGGGGTGGCAGTTCTTCAGACAATGTGCTGACGACAAGCCAGCGAGGCATAAACTTTCTCAACCTGAGTACAACCTGCATGACCAGGCATCTAAGTGCAAAGCACGAGCTGCAGTGGAGTAGACACCTCAAAAACCAAGAAAGGTCTCTGGCTCCTCCTGCTTCCTCTTCTGCTGCAGTCTCAGCCTCTTCATCCCCCTCTGGAGTGACAGTTCCACCTGCCACCCCGCAAACAGAGGATCTGCCAGCAACAACACCACCTGGGTCACCAAGCATCTCTACAAGGTCCCACGGAAGCGTTCAGCTCCCCATCTCCCAAACACTGGAGCGGAAGAGGAAGTACCCCCTACCCACACATGATCCCTGGCCCTGAATGCCAGCATTTCAAAATTACTTTCCTTTGATATGCTGTCATTCCGCCTGGTGGAGACAGAGAGTTTTAAAAGCCTTAAGGCGGTGGCTGTTCCACAGTATGTTGTGTCCAGCCGTCATTACTTTCCCAGGTGTGTCATCCCTTCCCTGCACAACCAAGTGGGGGACAAATGTGCACTGCACAACACCATCTGTGGCAAGGTCCACCTAACTACGGATACGTGGACCAGTAAGCACAGTCAGGGACATTATATCTCCACAACAGCACACTAGATAAATGCAGTGGCGGCTGGGCCTGAGGCGGATAGCAGTTTGGCGCATGTCCTTCCACCACCGAGGATTGCAGGGAGCTTCAGTTTGCTACCTGTTGCTTCCTCCTCCTACTCCGCTTCCTCATCCTCTACTCCTCATCTGGTCAGCGTAACACCTTCACCACCAACTTCAGCACAGCCAGGGGTAAACGACAGCAGGCAGTTTTAAAACGTATCTGTTTGGGGGACAAACCCCACACCGCGCAGGAGCTGTGGAGGGGCCTTGAACAACAGACCGATGAGTGGTTGGTGCCAGTGAGCCTCAAGCCCGGCCTGGTGGTGTGCGATAATATCGTAGCAGCTTTGGGACTAGCCGGTTTGACGCACATCCCTTGCCTGGCGCATGTGCTGAATTTGGTGGTGCAGAGGTTCCATAATAATTACCCCGATATGTCAGAGCTGCTGCATAAAGTGCGGGAACGCTTTCGGCGTTCTCACCCTGCTGCTGCTCGCCTGTCAGCGCAGCAGCGTAGCTTCGGCCTTCCCACTCACCACCTCATATGCGCCTGCTGGCCAGACTCTGTGAGCAGCAGCAGGCGATAGTTGAGTTTCAGCTGCAGCACGCATCGGTAAATCGCTCTGTGGAACAGCACCACTTCACCACCAATTACTAGGCCGCCATGCGAGACCTGTGTTCCTTGTTGAGCTGTTTTGAGTACTCCACCAACATGGCCAATGCCGATAATGCAGTTCTCTGCGTTACTATCCCACTTCTATGTCTCCTTGAAAAAACGCTGCTGGCGATGATGGAAGAGGACGTGGCACAGGAGGAGGAAGAGGGATCATTTCATAGGGCTTCCAGCCAGTCATTCACAAGTGGCTCTGAGGGTGGTTTCCTGCACCCACAAACGCCAGGTACACAATTGTCCAGCCAGGGCACAGTTCTGGAGGATGAGGAGGAGGAGATGGAGGAGGAGGAACCATATTCACTGCAGGGTGGCACTAGAGATGTCGCGAACATAAAATTTTCCGTTCGCGAATGCAAATTTCTACAAATGTTCGCGAACGCGCAAAACTGGGCGAACCGCCATTGACTTCTATAGGCAGGCGAATTTTAAAACCCACAGGGACTCTTTCTGGCCACAATAGTGATGGAAAAGTTGTTTCAAGGGGATTAACACCTGGACTGTGGCATGCCAGAGAGGGATCCATGGCAAAACTCCCATGGAAAATTACATAGTTGACGCAGAGTTGGATTTTAATCCATAAAGGGCATAAATCACCTAACAATCCAATTTTTTTTTAACAACGTGGTTTAAATCCCTGTTACGTCCCCAATCTGGGGTCCATTTATTAAATGGATTTTTCGAACAGGGAGATGGTTAAAAAATCGCTGGCTCCCTCCCCTTTGTTTGAATCCACGCCACGGTCACTGCGTCTGCGCCGTGCAATTTACTGTCCCACCCGATATGAGTGGTATTTCCTGTAGTTCTCTCTTCTCATCAGTTTAATCCCTGTTACGTCCCCAATCTGGGGTCCATTTATTAAATAGATTTTTCGAACGGGGAGATGGTTAAAAAATTGCTGACTCCCTCCCCTTTGTTTGAATCCACGCCACGGTCACTGCGTCTGCGCCGTGCAATTTACTGTCACACCCGATATGAGTGCTATTTTCTGTAGTACTATTCTCATCAGTTTAATCCCTGTTACGTCCCATATCAGGGTGGGATTGCCTTTTGTGAAAAAAAATTTAGGCCGGGAACTTTCGACTGCCTTCACAGTGACAGACCAAACTCTGATAAACCAAACTGAATTGATTTTAGGAACCGGGAGATGGAAAAAGCAGCTTGGTCGGTCCTCTTACTCCCAAGTTGGGGCACTGCTCGTGCACGGAGCAATGTGCTGTGACACCCTATATGAGTGGTGTCTTAACTAGTCCTATTCCTATCAGTTTAATCCCTGTTAATCCCTGTGTCAAATTGATTAACCATTGTCGAATTAACGAACCATTACGGCATCCTGGAATAATTTAGTTCTGAGCTTTGTACTTGATTTGTATTGGAATTGTTGGGGATTTTTTGTATTGTCTGCATTATTTCTAATAAACTATTAAGAGACTTTATTATGATTTGTTTTTTATGTATTAAAAACCCACCCATACAACTTTAAAAAAAAAATTACGTTTTTTCTATGAAAAAACATCCAGCCGTCCCGATCGCTTTTGGTCTGATCATAATGAAGCAACGGCCTTATCATCTGGGGTGTGGCAACATTGCCAACACACTCATAGAGGTGATGATCTCTTCATTGTGATACGCAAGCCCCTTCACCACAACAGGGTAACGATCACGAAAGGGGAATTGACACTTGTATGTGCCTTTTTTGTGTTTTGTTTTTGCAGCCACAGTGCAGCACCAGAGGCCAGAAAAATTTGGCATGTACACATGCCTGAAAAACAATGTTATTGTTGCAGCCGCTGTTGTAGCAGCAGCCGGAAAAATTGATGTTTTCAAGGCAGAAAGGTGACTAAAACATTGCGGCTTGAACCTTAGTTGGTGGCGGAGAATTGACGAAAGTCATCCGGTATGCAGACATTAAATACAGCAGCGTGGGGACCATTTTGAGGCCAAGGCATGTCAGGCCTTTTGTTAGTTAAACGTATCCCCTACTGTTAGTCCCTTCGGGATCCATGCCTCATTCATCTTAATGAAGGTGAGGTAATCAACACTTTTTTGACCGAGGCGACTTCTTTTGTCAGTGACAATGCCTCCTGCTGCACTGAAGGTCCTTTCTGACAGGACACTTGAAGCGGGGCAGGCCAGAAGTTCTATCGCAAACTGGGATAGCTCAGGCCACAGGTCAAGCCTGCACACCCAGTAGTCAAGGAGTTCATCGCTCCTCAGAGTGTCGATATTTGCAGTTAAGGCGAGGTAGTCTGCCACCTGCCACCGAGTCGTTCTTTAAGGCTGGATCCAGAAGGGCTGTGGCAATGTGTAGGACTGAAAAAGCTCTGCATGTCCTCCATCAACAAACGCATCTGTAAAGCGTCCTGTCCTTGCCGCTGTGGTCGTAGTAGGAGGAGGATTACTTTGACCTCTTCCCCAGTTAGATTCCCGTTGTGCTGTGACAACCCCCTTATAAGCTGTGTAAAGCATATTTTTTAGTTTGATTTTGAACTGCTGCATCCTTTCTGACTTCCGGTAATTTGGTAACATTTCTGCCACTTTCTGCTTATACCGGGGGTCTAGTAGCGTGGCCACCCAGTACAGGTCGTTCTCCTTCATCCTTTTTATACGAGGGTCCCTCAACAGACATGACAGCATGAAAGACCTCATTTGCACAAGGTTGGATGCCGAGCTACTCATTTCTCGTTCCTCCTCCTCACTGATGTCATTGACGGTCTGTTCTTCCCCCAGCCACGTACAAGACCACGGGTCCCAGATAGGTGACAACAACGAGCATCCTGGGATGCCTGCTGTGGTTGCTCTTCCTCCTCCTCAAAGCCACATTCCTCCTCTGACTCTTCTTCCTCATACTCCTCTTGCAGCGTTGCCGCAGGTCCGGCAAGCGATGATGACAAGGCTGTTTCTGGTGGTGATGGTGACCACAACTCTTCCTCTTCCTCTTCACGCTCATCTACAGCCTGATCCAGCACTCTTCGCAGGGCACGCTCCAGGAAGAAAACAAATGGGATAAGGTTGCTGATGGTGCCTTCGGTGCGACTGACTAGGTTTGTCACCTCCTCAAAAGGACGCATGAGCCTACAGGCATTGCGCATGAGCGTCCAGTAACGTGGAAAAAAAATTCCCAGCTCCGCAGAGGCTGTCCTAGCACCCCGGTCATACAAATACTCGTTGACGGCTTTTTCTTGTTGGAGCAGGCGGTCGAACATTAGGAGTGTTGAATTCCAACGTGTCGGGCTGTCGCAAATCAAGCGCCTTACTGGCATGTTGTTTCAGCGCTGAATGTCTGAAAAGTGCCCCATGGCCGTGTAGGAACGCCTGAAATGGCCACACACCTTCCTGGCCTGTTTGAGGACGTCCTGTAAGCCTGGGTACTTAGACACAAAGCATTGTACGATGAGATTCAACACATGTGCCATGCACGGCACATGTGACAACTTGCCCAAATTCAATGCTGCCAAAAAATTGCTTCCATTGTCACACACCACTTTGCCGATCTCCAGTTGGTGCGGGGTCAGCCACTGATCCACCTGTGCGTTCAGGGCTGACAGGAGTGCTGGTCCGGTGTGGCTCTCTGCTTTCAGGCAAGTCAACCCCAAGACAGCTTGACACTGTCGTATCCGGGATGTGGAATAGCCCCTGAGGAGCTGGGGGTATTCAGTTAATGTGCAGCCAGACGCTGCAGCAGAAGAGGACTCAGCCGAGGAGGTTATGGAAGAGGATGGAGTAGGAGGAGTAGAGGAGGTGGCAGTAGGCCTGCCTGCAAGTCGTGGCGGTGTCACCAACTCCGCTGCAGAGCCACACATTCCATGCTTGGCAGCCGTCAGCAGGTTGACCCAATGCGCAGTGTAGGTGATATACCTGCCCTGACCGTGCTCTGCAGACCAGGTATCAGTGGTCAGATGGACCCTTGCCCCAACACTGTATGCCAGAGATGCCATGACTTCCTTTTCAATCACCGAGTAGAGGTTTGGGATTGCCTTATTAGAAAATAAATTTTGTCCGGGTACCTTCCACTGTGGTGTCCCAATAGCGACAAATTTTTTAAAGGCCTCAGACTCCACCAGCTGGTATGGTAAAAGCTGGCGGGTAAGAGTTCCTTCAAGCCAGCTGTCAGACGCAGATGAGATGGAACTGTTCAAGGTGAGAGGAAGAGTGGCGGTTGGTTGAGAGGGGGCAAGGAGGACAGCAGTGGTTGACGTGGCTGAAGATGCTGGACCAGGAGGAGGATGGTGGCTTTGAGCTTGTGTGCTGCTTCTACTCGTCATCATGTGTTGATCCCATAGGCGTTTGTGATGTGCGATCATGTGCCTTCGCAAAGCAGTTGTACCTAGGTGGGTGTTGGATTTCCCAAGACTCAGTTTCTTTTGGCACAGGTTGCAAATGGCATCGCTGTTGTCAGAGGGAGACACACAAAAAAAATGCCACACTGCTGAGCTTTGCAATGACGGCATTCTGGTGGTGGCAACAGCATGCGTTGATTGGCGTGCTGTCTGGCTGACCCCGGGTGCCGATACATGCTGTCTGACTGTGCCACTAGCTCCTTGCGACGACCTCCCCCTGCTTCCAACTCGTCTCCTCCTTCTCTCTGTCTCCCCTTCTGAACTTTCCCCCTCTTCTTCTTCTCTTCGAGCAGGCACCCACGGTGCATCCACGGACACATCGTCATCATCAACCACTTCACTTGTATCTGACACCTCAGCAAAGGAAGCAGCAGCGGGTACAACATCATCATCATCATCATCACACTGTACGTCCATGTGTGTAATGCTGCCTGACTGAGACATATCCCTGTTATCTACATCCCCTGGCAATAATGGTTTTATCTGAGAGGTATTTGAGTGAATGACACCCTGTAACGGTATGAGTGCAGGCCTAGCCACTAGCCAGTGGGCACAATACAGTATGTGTGGGGGCCTGACACACACGGGCTTGCAAATGTGATTAGATCACAGTTAAATTTTAATTAGAATTTTTTTTATCTGAAAGGTATTTGAGTGAATGACACCCTGTAACGGTATGAGTGCAGGCCTAGCCAGCCATTAGCCAGTGGCCACAATACAGTATGTGTGGGCGCCTGACACACACGGGCTTGCAAATGTGATTAGATCCCCCACAAAATTTAAATAGAATTTTTTTTCCTGCAAGGTATTTCAGTGAATGACACCCTGTAACAGTATGAGTGCAGGCCTAGCCAGCCCCTAGCCAGTGGCCACAATATAGTATGTGTGGGCCTGATACACACGGGCTTGAAAATGTGATTAGATCACAGAAAAATATTAAATAGAGTTTTTTTTTATCTGCAAGGTATTTTCTGTCACACCCTGTATGAATGGTGTGCACTGTGCACACAGTGCTGTCTATGACTGAGCCTGCAGCCTCTCACACACGGGCAGCCAGGCAACTGCAATATATATATATATATATATATATATATAAAAAAAAAAACACACTGATGTACCAGCCCTGAAAAGGGCTTTTTGGGGTGCTGTCTGGACGCTGTCCTTACAGCAGATGAGTCTGTGGACACAGAACAATGCCCTAGCTAACGCTTTCCCTATTGAATCATCAGCAGCAGTACTGTCCCTCCTCTCTCTGTGAATGCAGTTTCCGAATGAATCTAAAATGGATGCTGTCCAGGAGGTGGGAGGGTCTGGGAGGGAGGGTCTGGAATGTGTCTGCTGACTGTGAGGTAGAGTGTCAAAGTTTTCTCAATGATGATGTATAGGGGGCGGACCGAACATTGCATATGTTCGCCCGCAGCGGCGAACGCGAACAAGCTATGTTCGCTGGGAACTATTCGCCGGTGAACTATTCAGGACATCACTAGGTGGCACCCAAACCAGCTCATGGCCATCACTGGTGCGTGGCTGGGAGGATACAGAGGACAAAGACGATACATCTCCCACAGAGAACAGCTTTTCGTTGCCTCTTGGCAGCCTGGCACACATGAGCGATTACATGCTGCAGTGTCTCTGCGACGACCGGCGAGTTGCCCACATTCTAACTTGTGCTGATTACTGGATGGCCACTCTGCTGGATCTCTGTTACAAGGACAACGTACCGTCTTTAATTCCATCACTGGAGCGTGATCGTAAGATGCGCGAGTACAAGCGCATGCTGGTAGACGCACTGCTGGTGGCATTCCCACCTGACAGCGGGGGCACAGTGGAAGCACAAGGCAAAGGCAGAAGAGGAGGAAGAGGTCGCCAACGCAGCTGGGGCACCACCAGCACCTCAGAAGGCAGGGTTAGCATGGCCGAAATGTGGAAAAGCTTTGTCAGCACGCCACAACAACCAGCACCACCAGCTGAAATGGAACGTCTTAGCAGGAGGCAGCATTTCACCACCATGGTGGAGCAGTGTGTGTGCACACGCCTACACGTACTGAATGACGGGTCTGCCCCTTTCAACTTCTGGTTCTCCAAATTGGTCACATGGCCTGAGCTTGCCCTTTACACCTTGGAGGTGCAGGCCTGCCCTGCAGCCAGCATATTGTCTGAATGTGTGTTTAGCATGGCAGGGGGCGTTATCACAGACAAGCGCAGCCACCTGTCCACAGCCAATGTGGACAAGCTCACGTTCATTAAAATGAACCAGGCATGGATCCCACAGGACTTGTCGTACCTTGTGCAGAATAGACATGTATACCGGCCTTAACCAGCCATTGTTATACTAAAGCGCAATTGCTCATTGTTGTATTTTGGATATTTCACACTCTTTTGGTGTGTACCCTAATAAAAAATAAAAATTTAAAAACAAAAACCAGCGTTGGCTACCTCGTCCTCCTCCACCGACACTTCCACCAACACCGCTACGTCCACCACCTCCTCAAACTCCTACTCCATATGGACCTCCACCTCATAAATCAAGTTTTTTTTCAATTTGTACGTATTTTATTTTAAATAATTTCACTAATGTGTCTGTTACATTTTCGGGTGAAATTCTCCAATTTTTGGGTGTGATATACCCCTGCTGTACCTAGTAGACAGGTAACATTTCACTAATTTGTCTGTTACATATTCGTGTGAAATTCACCAATTTTTGGGTGTGATATACCCCTGCTGTACCTACTAGACAGGTAAAAACAATTCACTAATTTGTCTGTTACATTTTTGGGTGACATTTGACAATTTTTGCCATGATTAAACCCCTGCTCTGCATAGGTGATAGGGACATAAATTTCAAAAAATCGTGTGTTACATAGTCAGGTGACATTTTACCAATTTTGCCGTAAACAAACCCCTGCTCTGCATACGTGACAGGGACCTAATTTTTGCAAAATCGTCTGTTAGATTGGTGGGTGACATGAACCCAGTATTGCCGGGAATAAACCCCTGCTCTACATAGTTGACAGGGCCCGAATTTTTTTAAAATTGTCTGTTCCATTGGTGGGTGACATTAACTTATTTTTTCCAATGAAAAACACCGTCTCTGTATAGGTGACAGGGACTTAAATTTCTATTTTTTTTCTTTAATTGGCCCTTTTATTCGATCCTTCCGATTTAATAACTTTTCCCATATTTCATCTCGATCACATTGCAGCCATTGATTTCCCTTGGATGTGGTGTCCCTTTCTCATGCTCCCTCTCCGGCATGGAACCCTGATTCACCGATAACTGTGATCAACATTGTAGGCACAGAAAAGAAAATCGAAAGTTGATAGAGAAGATATCCAATAGGATCATGGACGTCACAAGGATGTGCGATCAGGCAGAAGTTATCTAGAGTCAACTAAGCGGCAGCAGGGCCTCTCTTGTCTAATGTTTCTAAATGTAAAAAAAAACAATGACATTTACTATAATTTTTTTATAAACATTCCAATAACAGGGCATCTTCAGAATTTTGTATTGTTATTTATCGTCACTACTTACCTGAGTCGGGAGTGGGTAATTGCCGCGCGCCCCCTCCTTTACTTCAATTTTTCCATTTTAATAGCTTCTCCCACATTTCCACTCAATCGTAATTAAATATCATCCATTGCTCTCCCTTGGATGTGCTATCCCTTTCTCACGCTCCCTCTCTGTTGTGGAACCCTGATTCGCCGCTAACCGTGATTAATATGGTAGGCGCAGAAAAGAACATCCAAAGTTGATAGAGCAGATATCTAATTGGATTGCGAACATCACGGGGACGTGCGACATGGTGGGGCAGTATGTGTGCAGGCTCCTACACAAACTGACTGATGAGTCTGCCCCCTGTAACTTCTGGGTCTCCAAATTGGGCACATGGCCTGAGCTTGCCCTTTACGCCTTGGAGGTGCTGGCCTGCCCTGCAGCCAGTGTATTGTCTGAACGTGTGTTTAGCATGACTGGAGGGTGTTATCACAGGTTATATTTCCCAATGTTTTGGGGTGTACCCTAATTTAAAAAAATAAAAATACATTTAAAACCAAAAAGCAGTGTAGGCTACCTCCTCCTCCACCGCCGCTTCCACCTACACCGCTACATCCATCGCCTCCTCAACCCCCTACTCAATATAGACCTTGTCCTCCTAGAGCAAGGTTATTTTATATTTTTACAAATTTTATGTTATTTAAAGTAATTTCCCTATCCACATTTGTTTGCAGAGCACTTGCCATGCTCTTAACCACATTTTGATGCCCTTTCCATTACATTTTTACAGCCATTTTAATGCTCAAAAGTTCGGGTACCCATTGACTTCAATGGGGTTAGGGTTTGGGGTCAAGTTTGGGTACTGAACTCAAACTTTTTGTGAAGTTCGGCCGAACCCGTTGAACCCGAACATCTAGGTGTCCGCTCAACTCTAGTTAAATGTAAAAAAACTAAAAGTATACATATTAGATATCGCCATGTCCATAAAAACTTGCTCTATAAAAATACCACATGACCTAACCCCTCAGGTAAACACCATGAAAAAAAAAACTGTATAAATAAAAACTGTGTAAAAAAATTACATCACAAAAAGTGTAATAGCAAGCGGTCAAAAAGTCATACGCACCCCAAAATTGTACCAAACTGTCATCTCATCCTGCAAAAAATGATACCCTACCTAAGAGAATCGCCCCCCCCCCCCAAAAAAAAAACAATGGCTCTCAGACTATGGTGACACTAAAACATGATTTTTTTTGTTTAAAAAATATGTGTATAAAATATAAATAAATAAAAAAAGTATAAATATTAGGTATCGCTGCGTCCGTATCAACCTTCTCTATAAAAATATCACATGATTTAACCCCTCAGATGAACACCGTAAAATATAAAAAATAAAAACTGTGCTAAAGAAACCATTTTTTTGTCACCTTACATCACAAAAAGTACAACAGTAAGCGATCAAAAAGGCGCATGCCCACCAAAATAGTTCCAATCTAACCGTCACCTCATCCCACAAAAAAAATCGCCCAAAAAATTTAAAACTATGGCTCCGAATATGGAGACACTAAAACATAATTTTTTCTTGTTTTAAAAAAGCTGTTATTGTGTAAAACTTACGTAAATAAAAAAAGTATACATATTAGGTATCATACCCTACCCAAGATAATCGCCCAAAAACTGAAAAAACCTTGCCTCACAAAAAGTGTAATACAGAGCAACCAACTGCCACCCTATCCCGTAGTTTCTAAAATATTTTTGGGGTGAATCAGGGGGGCTTCAAATGGGACATGGTATTAAAAAACCAGTCCAACAAAAT
Organism: Bufo gargarizans; assembly: GCF_014858855.1. Lineage (NCBI taxonomy): Eukaryota > Metazoa > Chordata > Amphibia > Anura > Bufonidae > Bufo > Bufo gargarizans. The sequence continues at coordinate 270,965,133 of NC_058083.1, forward strand.
CTGCTTTCCAAAAACCGTATGGCATTCCTTTCCTTCTGCACCCTGCCGTGTGCCCGTACAGCAGTTTACGACCACATATGGGGTGTTTCTGTAAACTACAGAATCAGGGCCATAAATATAAAGTTTTGTTTGGCTGTTAACCCTTGCTTTGTAACTTGCTTTGTAACTGGAAAAAAAATATAAAAATTGAAAATCTGCCAAAAAAGCTAAATTTAGAAATTTTGAAACAAGCCAGTGTGGAGGAACAGATTGCCAGGTTGCAAGTCCACCTGAAAGGCCTGCGCCAGGTCGCTGCGCTCAGAGCAACTCAGCCCCAGTGTGACAGCTGTGACACAGACTCTACTAAAAAGCCGCTGTTAACAGAGAAAAACTGTGACCTATCCACCAACTCTGCTACATCAGAGCCTACTGCTGCTGTTCCTGTGATTCCAGCATCTACCAGCGATGATCCCATGATTGCTGCATCTATGAGGAGACTTTCCATTGCCACCAGCCGGGTTCGTCCACAGAGAGTATCTGCACCACCACCTGTAGGACCAACACAATGGGTAGGTCCTTTTCCAATTTACTTACCTGCAAGCGCAGTTGCGAGGGATAATCCTCTATATGACCCAAACTACTGTTAAAAGCAGAGCCTGGATTCACCATCCATGATGACTAGGGTGGAATGGACACCTACTTGTAAGTAGGCCTGCTAGGCCAGTGGTCGGCAAACTGCGGCTCTTTAGCACCTTAAATGCGGATCTCACAGGTGCGGGCTCCCACAAAGCCAAAAGACCAACCCCATCTGCTGATTTGTCAAGCACGCACTACAGTCTTCTTGCCTTTGGAATGCATTTGCATTCCGCAAAGCTGGAGAGGGCGTGTGCATCTCATATAACATGCCCATATTTCCTCCCACTATTAGCGCATGCGCATCATCACACAGGAAGCCGGAGTAATCGCCTTCACTTGGGTGTACACACCTCCTTCCAAACGTCGGAACGTGCTGCGTCACAACAGGAAGTGACGAGGGTAGTGAAAGTTCCCGGGTAGGGTAATATAACGGAACACCGCCGCAGGCGCTTGCTGTGCTACGAACGTGACGACATAGTAGGCTTAGTCAAGTGTGTTACCTCCTTCTACAGGTGACTCTTATTAATTATTTGGCATCATCATTTAAATGGCATGTAAACTATTTAAACAGAAAAAGTTATAAAATAGGCGTGCACACCTTGCACTGGCTCTGCATACAAGTTTAATAAAAGTAAAAAATTATAAAGATAAAAATGAAATAATAATCAAGATCAAAATAACAGAAAGTATTTTGTTTAAAAAATATGTGTATAAAATATAAATAAATAAAAAAAGTATAAATATTAGGTATCGCTGCGTCCGTATCAACCTTCTCTATAAAAATATCACATGATTTAACCCCTTAGATGAACACCGTAAAATATAAAAAATAAAAACTGTGCTAAAGAAACCATTTTTTTGTCACCTTACATCACAAAAAGTACAACAGTAAGCGATCAAAAAGGCGCATGCCCACCAAAATAGGCGCATGCCCACCCAATAATAATCAAGATCAAAATAACAGAAAGTACATATAAAAATATGTAAAAACACACTCAAATAGTCCTCACTGGTACTGTTGACGCAATAAAAATATAGAAAACATGAGACATAGAAATCATTAATGTCATGCCCAGAGTCCTATGTCAACATAAAAAGTGTAGACTCCAAAAAGGCAATGCAGTGATGTATTATAATTCACCAATGGACAATGCAACGATCAAACTTTAGAAAGGTGAGATATTGCAGTTTAGTTAATAAGCCCCACAAAAATAGGGTGCCGTCTGAGACAATTTCAATATAGTGTGTCTTTTGTGGCTGAGTGTGTCTTTTTATGTTTTCACCTGAAGTTTATGTCACCCTGCATTATTATGCTTTAATGACTGTTCCATACAGGTAACAAAAAAAGGCGTTTAAGAGCAGCACCCACAGCAGGTTTACCAGAGTAATGATTGTGGAATGCAACAGCTGAGTCAAAAGACCCTGGATCCAAGGCGGTCAAATAAATGTAGTAAAAAGATGTAGGCTACAGCAGCATCTCCATAAGTTTCTTTATTCAGGTTTCCAAAGTGCGGTACAAAATTGCAACGTTTCGGCTAGATGTAGCCTTTGTCAAGCATAAACCATCAGTGATAATGCCAACATATATATGGTGAAAGACAAATACTCCCACAGGTTCATCCATCCAATCAAAGAGACACATATGATGTAGCAACAAAGACATGGCCAATCAAAAGAGACTCTCAATAAACACACCTGTTAATGTAGATGTACCCCACTGGCTCACCTGTACGGGCCTTCTATAATCACGGCTACATGTGTCCCGGCGTGCCCATGTGTAGACTGCGCATGTCCAAGAGCGTCACAGAGGAGCGACAGAGCAAATCTCGCGGGCCTCACATTCGCCCTGCCTTCAGCGTGAGGGTAACCAGGGAAACAAGGAAGCAACGTCCTCAACCAATGGGAGGCGTTCGCACCGGTGACATCGTCGTCGACGTGCAAGTCACGTGACCGATAGTCCCGATCACATGACTGCTTGCTATGTATACATGGTCATCCATCTAGCTGAGTAATATTCGCATACTGTTATAATCCAGGACAGGAGCATCCACATGAAGGGGATGGCGAGGCACATGAGACTATGGTCCGCTACCAGGGAAAGTGGGATACAGTGATATAGGGGACAATGATATTAAACCACTAAATCTCATATTCAGAATCCCACAAACAAAAATCGCTAACCGTTCATTGTACAAAAATACATCAATCTGTGTTATGATAAACCCGGGGATACAAATATAAAGACATGAGAATTAAAATCACAATAAAAACTAGTACCGGATGGGTACCTATCTGGTCCCAGCCACATTGAACTCTAAATTTGAGTCCATGTGGTTGCAAAGATCTTAAGGTGTATATCCATTTGAGTTCTTTTCTCCTAAGGACAGCCTGTCTGTCTCCACCCCTTCGTTAAACACCCACACTGTCAATCACCCTAAAGCGCAATTGTTTGACCGAGTGTCCTGCGTCCACAAAGTGTTTGGCTACTGGTTTGTCTAAATTGGCTTTACGTATTGTACTTTTATGTTTAGTGATCCGCTCACGAATCTCCATTGTAGTCTCACCAACGTAGATGAGACTACAAGGGCACTGTTTTATGTATACAACATCGCGGGATCTACAGGTGTAATAACCGTTAATCTTGTACTTCTTGCCACTGTAGGGGTGAAATAAATGATCACCTTTAAGAATGTTACTACAGTTGCAACAAGACAAGCATGGAAAAGTTCCATTTCTACGTGGAGCCAAAAGTTTCTGTGTGCCAACATACGGGGCCTCCAACGTCAGCCTTAACTAATCTATCACGCAAATTAGGGTTCCTCTTGTATGCCATTAAAGGAGGGGCACTAAATTCCTGGCAAACCTCGCTGTAATATATGCCATTCTTTTCTATGAATGTGGGCAATATCTCCACTGTCCCAACCATATATGGACACAAACGGAACTCTACTCGTGATCTTAGTTCTTGATGATTTACGGAGGGCAGAATCCCTGTCAACCAATGTGACCTTGTTTCTAGTTCTATCTAGGAGCTTCCTAGGGTAACCTCGTTCCATAAACCTGTCACACATGGCATCCACCCTTTGTGTGAAATTAACTTCATGGGCTACAATGCTCCTAACCCTGAGTAATTGACTCCAGGGCAGGGATTCCAACATCCGGTGTGGATGGTAACTGTTATGTGTGAGAAGGGTGTTCCTATCTGTTAACTTCTGATGAAGGTCTGTTTTAATTTCACCCCCACCACATAAAATTGCACATCTAAAAAGTTAAGTTCACTATCTGAGGATGTAACCGTAAAGTGTAACCCAGTTACACCAGAGTTTAGGTGTAGATGGAACTCCTCAAGCTTACTAGTGGTGCCAGTCCAGATCATGAAAATGTCGTCGATGTAGTGCCACCAACATAGGACCCTCCCAAAAAATTGGGATTGGCATACCAATTTGTCCTCCACCTCGGCCATGAAGATGTTGGCGTAGGTGGGGGTCACATTGGACCCAATGGCCACACCCCGCCTCTGCTGATAGAAGGTGTCACCGAAAAGGAAATAATTCCTCCTCAGGACAACCTCCAACAGGCGGAGGACTAACCGGCACACCCCCAGGGAGAGTCCCATGTCGGCAAGGGCCACATCAAAGACACTAAGATCATAAGTATGGTCAATGGATGTGTACAAAGAAACAACATCAAAGCTGACTAACAAGAAATCAGCTGGAAGCTGCAACTCACATAATTTAGACAGGAAATGTCCAGCGTCCTTGATATAGGACGGGGCGGAGGTCACACGGATCTGCAGAAGCCTGTCAAGAAATATCGAAATGGGATTAAAGACCGAATTTCTGCTCGAGACAATCGGACGGCCTGGCGAGTGATCCAACCTTTTTATGAATTTTCGGGAGTATGTATAGCATAGGAGTGACAGGGTGGCTCACTTTCAGATGTTTACACAGCCCATCATCAATGATGGTATTTTGTACTGCCTCCTACAATATCTCTCCTATGTCATGCATAATCTCCCACTTAGGATCCCCAGGCAATTATTCGTACACCTCTACATCCTGCAACTGTCTATTAATCTCATCAATATACATTGCAGTATCCATAACGACCACCGCCCCGCCCTTGTCAGCAGGTTTAATAGTGATGGAATCATCATCATTTTCCAACGACAAGATGGCATCACATTCCAATTTGGTTAGATTGTTTCTTCCCAAAAAGAGGAAGGTTTTAAAGTTTCAATTTGCTTGTGTACAATCTGAATGTAAGATTCAACCACATGAATAGTGTGGGGGGGGGGGAGAAAATTGCTGGGTATCCTAAGATCAAGCTTCTTACACGTTAATTCTGCTACGTTTTTATTACTAGATACCCCTAACTCCAGATTATCACATTTCTTTAAGGCCCAAAAACTTTTTAGTCGTAGATTCCTAAAAAAAGTTGTAGGTCCAATTCAAGGGTGAACCAGTCCCTTTCCGTGGTGGGAGAAAAGGTCAAACCTCAACCCAGTACCTGGGTCTGTTCTGAGGTGAGTTCAACCGATGAAATGTTCACCTCTAACTTCATCACTTCCTATTGCGTCTCGTTGATCTCGTCGGAACCCCCCTGCTTTTTCCTAGATTCGGGGGTAATGTGGCCCTTGAGGGATCGGCGATGTTTCCTGCCACCCCTGCTGCATCTCCTGTCACGGCTGAGGATGGGGAAAACCCTCAGCTGTGCGATGACAGAGGATGGTAGTCACGACTTGGCCAGAACCACAGAATTAGGGAGCAGGTCACCTCCTATTGCTTCCCTAACTCCTAGCGACATGAGCTGACCTTGAAGGTAGGAGGGCTCATGCTCTGGAACCTCGGGTCCCTACTAGCCCTGCGCAGGTCCCTAAGCTAGGAGCTGGGTAGACTACCTGTTCCTCCTGGAAATGGAGAAATAGGAGTCTAAAGATGGCCAAACTATAAAGACAGGGGAAACAGAAACAGTCATATGGCAATGGCAGGTAAGTGCAACTAGTACTAACACTTACCTGCCACAGACACAGAGCCTGGGACCCAAGTATCAGTGCTGCTGTCCACAAACATAAACGACAGAGCACACACACCACACAGGACACCAGGAAACCATACGCTGCAAAGAATAGACATGACACACAAACACATCCTCATAACATCATGTATAAACAATACATAACAATTCGTTTATGACCACAAGGGTGGCCCCCACTGGCAGATGGAATTACCAGGAGGGTGTCTCCAGCAAAGCATGGCTGAAGAACCCCTCAGCTTCTGATCTCCAAAGAGGCTTTATAGCCCAAAGTGGCCACACTGCAGCTGCAGCTGTTACCGCAGGCAACGACATGGGTGGCAACCATGTCCTGGGAGTCAGCCAGAAGGCCGAGACACTGCCACCACATGTACATAAACAAAACGTTGCCACGGACAGCCACAGTGAAGGGAAATGTCACAGTGCACACCTAACATAAGACCTCGTGCACACCAGACATACAATGTGCATACATAAACACACAAGCCAAGTGCAACCGCATGCACTTACAGCAAGCTGCCTAGCAACAGCTCAGGCTGCTATGCTGCAACAGTACAACATAACTTGTTGCCCGCGGCAACCACAAGTGAGGCAGCACACTAGCGGCCCTCACCTGTGGTTGAACAACCAAACCAAAACCGCAGGCAACCGCATGCGGATCAGGAGTCACAACCATGACCATAGCCGTGACATCTCCGCTGCCTTGTTTCCCTAAAAAAAAACGAATTGGACAACTTATCGATAGGACTCAGAGTCAAAAGTAGAATAAACAAAGTGTCCATGATCAAAGTGTCGATTACGTCTCCTTCTTGGTCTATTCTGTACCTGTGGATTGCGCCAATTATAGACCTTACCCAACTGGTAGTCCTCAAGGTCTCTGTGCCATTTATTGTTCCAGTACAGGTGTCCTTTGTTACAACAATGTAAGCTGCTGTCAGTTCCCCACGGCCCAGTGGCAGTTTCCTTAAGTCACTTTTCACACCAATGTCCGCATTGTGCCCTTTTTCAGGACTCCCTGTCTGACAAGACTGCATTCTTCATCACAGTTGTGCCTGTTTTTGCACATATTTTCCCTTTTAACCACCTTTTCAGGTTGATTTGGGATTTTTGCTCTGGATCATATTTTATAATGTTTTAAGCTATATGCCCAGAAGGACATTTTATGTGATTATTGCACTATGCTATCTCTTAAAAGTTTTACATGCTAAAATAATATATTTGCATATTGATATATGCCAATACTTATTGGGACTCTTTATTACTTGCCATGGACTTCATTTCCCTTGCTCATGATTGTCGCTCATGTTTCCCTGTCAAGCACAGAACAGTGTCAACGCCCATTATTCACCCAGACTACTGATATATATTGTATGTGATGTACTTGCCTAGAATGTCTTTATAGTACATTGCAAAGTCCACATTTATATTTGCTCTTTTTGGAGGTGATTGTATATGGCGTATGTTTTGGTGTCTTTTAGGTGACCAGATTCCTGTCCTGGATGTGTTGGGGGCGAGACATGTTATACAAGCGGGGTATGCAGTGTCCCACTACGTAGCCGTGGGCACCGCAAACTTGTTTATATTGTGTCTTAATGTCTTGTATTATGCCTGTATGCTGTGATTCATCTCATATCATATTCTCCCATGTCACAATGTGATTCCACATGAAAGATCCTTTACACAGTCTTAGTTAGGGTGCACTACACTGGTTTCTCCACAAGATGGGGGGACAGTGTTACAGTGTATATATAGCTTAGCTCAGGCCCAAGTTAGGCAGGTTCAGACCAGTTTAGTCAGAGAGCAGCCATGAAGTAGCTGCTTCCTGTCGGGAAGCCTCCTGCCTCTCTGCTCTCTCCCGATTGGCTCCACAGCCCAGGGTTAAATCCACAAGATTCCACCCAGAGGTGAGAAGTCCACTTCTACATCTTGCTCCTCCAGGGTGACCAGTGTCCAGCTACTAAAGCAAGTATTCAAGGGGATTTTGATATTGTCTTAAAGTCAAAGGGTAGCACATGGCCATACTTAAGGGCTTCCCAGGCACCGTTGCAAGCAGGTGTAGGACACAGCTTCCGGCATCCACACCTCCAGTTAAAACCCTGCGGACAGATAGGCCATCTGTCAGAAAACACTGGAAAATAGAGGTTCAAGGACTCTGCAAACCACCTTCAAGTCAGGTTAGGATCAGGCGAGAGTTTTTACCAGCCAAAGACTTTTATTTCTTCAAAGCCTAGTCTGAAGCAGTAGCTTTCTCGCATGTATATTTAGGACAAGAGCCTGTTTTTCTGCTGAGGACTTACATTTCCCTACCCCTGTATGCACGAGACTGTATTTTACACTGGGATGTACAAAAGACTGTTTAACACTTGGATGTTACTGTTACAACGTTCAGTAAAAGTTCTAATTTGGATTGCACCATCCTTGTCTCAGTCTTCAGTTCCTCAATTAACACTACAGTAAATGGTTGTACCACCACAAAAGGTACTGGCGTCACAACTACAAGGGACCTTGCCATAGGCACATTAATACAGATCATCAAGGGCACCTCAAACCACCATCTGGCCTGTGTCCCTTACACCGGAGTGCGCCCCAGAGAATTCTTGTGCCGTTCTTCTCTTCACTTATGCGAGCCTGCCCAGGGATGACGTAACCGTGAGTAACCAGAACTGTATTTACCTCGGCCCACCTAATGCTCACACTGTGACCTCACATATAATTCCCCTGTTTGGTCTGGCCTACCGCATAAGTGCTCATGAACACGACTATTGGAAGTTTTGCAGTCTGCAAATTGCGGATCCGCAAAACATGGATACTCGGTGTGTGTATTCCACATTATGAGGAACAGAACAGCCGGCCTCTAATAGAACAGTCCTATCCTTGTCTGTAATGCTGACAATAATAGGACATGTTCTATCATTTTGTGGAATGGCCCTGCGGACATACAGAGTCTTTTTTTTTTTTTTGCGGCCCCATTGAAGTGAAGTAAACGGTACATGGAAGAAAAAATATGTTAGTGTGCAGGAGCCCTAAGGTGGGCTCCCAGAATCAGTTACACTGGTGGGCAATCACTGATAGGACCCACTCCAGAATGAGAAGAAATTGATATACAATGATATACAAGTAACTGAATCTTTTCCCTTAAAATTATATATTAATCTGCTTAGCTAATTCTGCTCTATAGCATGCTTATAAGCTCATTACACTGTATTTTAACGATGACAGGTTCATAGTAACATTCCCTTGTCAAAGCTTGGGGAGCCATCCTGCGGCTTATTCTGGGGCTTACAGTAGCCAATAGTGAGATACAAGGTATACCAACAACATATTCGTAGGGTGCCAATAAGACACTCTTTTGGTATCCATGACGTTCATGAGGGTCGATCGGGCCATTTGGTATATGCCTTTGTTGCATTTATCAGCCCATATGTCAAATGTAGCCAACAAAAGTTTTATACCATTTATATGCTATTCATCTTTAGATTATTCAGTCTTGGAATCTCTAGCAGACTTACCAATAATTTTCATTCATGTAGCTTTATCAAAGGTGTGTATGGGATGCAGCAAGACAGTCTCGTATAATCATATTCTTATGACTCAACCGCCAATCTTCACCATCTGTTCTCAGGGTGATAATACATCCAGTGAAGGAGATATGCACAATGTGTAAGTCATGCTGTAGTAGCTTAAATGAATCGTTCTCTGGTAACTCTCCAAGATTAGTGTGGGCAAAAAAAGAACTATAAAATATTTTCACTGTACAGAAGAAGATTGATGTTTGTGGGATTCAAAGTTTAAAATCCCATATGGAAGATAGCAGGAGCATAACTAAAGGGGGTGCAGATGAAGCAGTCGCTACTGGGCCCAGGAGCCTGAGGGGTCCCAAAGACCCTTGTACCGCACAAGATAACGCCGGTGTTATAGAAAGTACATGCTGGTCAAGTTACACCTCTGGCTGGAGGGCAGGGGTTAGGTCAAGAATTTGGCATAGAGAGTGTGTGTGTGTGTGTGTGTGTGTGAGGGGGGGGGGGGGGGCGGGATTTTGGTTCAATTTTTACCTCAGGCAGCATGAAGGCTATGTGCTACCCTGCCCCTGGCCACATAACAAAAGGGGAACCCAAGCTGAAGAAAATCCAAAAAGACCACACATTGTATATAATCTCATCTTTATTTAATGATAAGTAAAAAATTACCATAAAAAACATATATATGCAGTAAATGGAATAACCAGCTAGATCTCATATCCTCTAGGTTATATAATGTGCATAATGTAAAACGCATATATTTAGTACTTTAATAGTCTTCAAATATACATCTACAGCAGTTAGCTTTATTAGATGGCATCCAAAGTGCCTAAGTATACAATAACTATCACCATATTACAAAAGTGCATGAATCACATAATACATTATTTCATAATTGTATACTTCCAATAACTGTTCTGACCCAGAGGAGATTACTGCACCCGACATGTTTCGCCACGCTTTTCCCTGGTGGTGTATCATTACTCCTTTTCCCCTTATTTTCATACCATAACTAGACAACTAGTTTTAAAATTCAAACATGTTTTAGGGTTAGGGTTGATCTCCCTATATTACCAAAGTCCCGAAATGGCGCTTGATTATTTTCACTTGCGTCCCTTCACATGGAGTGTGTCGGTCCGCACTTTCTCGTGAGACCGTGCCTCCCCTTCCATTCTAAACTGTGGGTCACCTGACCCTGCTCCTATCATGCAACACAGGGCTTAGTCCCACCTCAATTATCAAAAGCCCACCTTCTCGCTATCCACAAATCCAGCCTATTTCCTTGTATTCCTGAAGTCTTGCGAGACCCTAAGCGATGTTGCGATCCTAGCCTTTGCTCATCGTGTCTGGTCTTGCGGCTTTACGATCACATGTGCCATCATTCTCCTCTTATTTCAACGCTATATTTAACTAGGGCAAAACGCCCACATACTCAAAAATATTCAAAAGCCCCTCCAAGGTATACAGTTCTATTATAGACCATACTTAAAGTGCCAATAGTGCCAAAATATAGTGTTATGTTAAACATAAAGTGCCTGTGCTCCCCATTGTTCAAAGTGTTAGTGCAAGCACGCGGTGTAATTATTATACCATGGTTAATTTAAAGCATTAAAGCATCAGTTGCTGTCTAGACAGAGTCCCCCCAACAATCTGCACCCAAAAGGTGGTGAGGGATAATGGGAGGAGTCAGAGAGAGCAATTTTTAAACATCAGTGTAATAAGTGTATGTTATCATCAATACTCATTATTTCTATGGATACATTAATACGTTAAAGAGAAAGACACGAAATACCGTCCCTTGGAGTCTCCAGATCACTCCCCACCCAAAAGGGGGAAGGAAGGTAAACAGTGGAGGGGGGAGTCCTAGACAGGAAACCATGTATAGTGTTTTAAAGTCTCATCACACCCATATGGTACCTCTATTGTTATATCCGAATACCAAAGGGAGGATATGGCACATATCTCTGATTCAATCTAAAGCTATAACTACATTCAAACTTTTATCCGATAAAAGATCTGTGAAACAAATATCTGTATATATCGGCATAGCATTACGTGGGCCTATTACTCCTATCTCATGGGACGAGTTCCATCTTGCATTATATGTTCGCAAAAGTTCCTGCCTTTTGTTTTTTTATTTCATCCAAAAGGCGAATCCCCAAATACCAAACGCCATCTTAAATGAGGAAAACCCCAAATCAACCTAAACCTAAAAGGAAATTGAAATAAAAATAAAAAAATAAAAATAAAAAATAACGATATAAATACTTATCAGTTAAAAATAATTAAAAAGTAATAACTAGAGTTGAGCGGACACTTGGATGTTCGGGTTGGACGGGTTTGGCCGAACTTCACAAAAAAGTTTGAGTTCGGGACCCGAACTTGACCCCATTGAAATCAATGGGGACCCGAACTTTTGAGCACTAAAATGGCTGTAACAATGTCATGGAAAGGGCTAGACGGCTGCAAATGGCATAAAAATGTGGTTAAGAGCATGGCAAGTGCTCTGCAAACAAAAGTGGATAGGGAAATGACTTTAAATAACATAAAATACGTAAAAATAAAAAATAATAATCTTGATCTAGGAGGACGAGGTCCATATGGAGTAGGAGGTTTAGTTGAGGAGGCGGTGGATGTGGCTGTGTAGGTGGAAGTGGCGGTGGATGAGGAGAAGGTAGCCTACACTGCTTTTTGCTTTTAAATATTTTTTTTTTTAAATTAGGGTACACCCCAAAACATTGGGAAATATAACATGTGATAACCTCCTCCAGTCTGGCTAAACACACGTTCATACAATACACTGGCTGCAGCGCAGGCCAGCACCTCCAAGGCATAAAGGGCAAGCTCAGGCCATGTGCCCAATTTGGAGACCCAGAAGTTGCAGGGGGCAGAACCATCAATCAGTTCGTGTAGGCATGTGCATACATACTGCTCCACCATGTTGCACGTCCCCGTGATGTCCACAATCCAATTGGATATCTTCTCTATCAACTTTGAATGTTCTTATGCGCCTACCGTGGTGATCACGGGTGGCGGGGATTGAGGGTTTCACACTGAAGAGGGAGCCTAAGAAAGGGATACCACATCCAAGGGAGGTCAATGGATGAAATTAAATGTAATCAAGCGGAAATGTTGGACAAAGTATTGAAGCATAAGCTTCCAAGTTAAGGAGGGGGTGTGCGGCAATTACCCACTCCCAACTCAGGGCGGTAGTGACGATAAATAACAATACAGGACTCTTAAGATGCCCTGTTATTTGAATGATTAATTAATAAAAAAATGACAGTGAATGTCACTGCAGTATTTTGGATTAGGGAACGTTAGACAGGAGAAACCCTGCTGCCGCTTTGTTGACTCTAGATAACTTCTGTCCCTGTGACGTCCACCATCCATTTGGATATCTTCTCTATCAACTTTCGATGTTCTTTTCTGAGTCTACCATGTTGATCATGGTTATTGGTGAATCAGGGTTCCACGCCGGAGAGGGAGCATGAGAAAGAGAGACCACATCCAAGGGAGGTTAATTGTTTCAAATTAAATATGATAGAGTGGAAATGTGGGACAAACTATTGAAGCGCAAATGTGGGACAACTTGTTAAAGTTTAAGCATTGAATGAAAGGAGGTGGCACGCATCACTTAAAGAAGAATTTTGGAAATTTTATTCCCTGTCACCTATGCAGAGCAGGGATTTCTATCCGGCAAAATTTGTAAAATGTCACCTGACAATGTAACAGACGATTTTTTCTAAATTTATGTTCCTGTCACCTATGCAGAGGTTTCCCTGTGATGTTCAACATCCATTTGGATATCCTCTATCAACTTTCGATGTTCTTTTCTGAGCCTACCATGGTGATCACGGTTATCGGCCAATCAGGGTTCCACGCCAGAGAGGGAGCGTGAGAAAGGCAGACCTCATCCAAGGGTAGTCATTGACTGCAATGGGATGAAGGGGAAATGTGGGACAAATTATTAAAGCAGAAGGATCGAAGGAAAGGGCCAATTTAAGACGAATTTTTGAAATTTAAGTCCCTGTCACCTATGCAGCGCAGCGGTTTCTATCCGGCAAAATTGGTAAAATGTCATCTGACAATGTAACAGATGATTTTTTAAATTTATGCTCCTGTCACCTATGTAGAGGTGCACCCGTGACGTCTACCATCCATTTGGATATCTTCTCTATCAACTTTCGATGTTCTTTTCTGAGCCTAACATGTTGATCACGGTTATCGGAGAATCAGGGTTCCACACTGGAGAGGGAGCGCGAGAAAGAGAGACCACATCCAAGTGAGATAAATCGATGAAATGTAATTTTGATCGAGCGGAAATATGGGAAAAGTTATTAAAGCTGAAGGATCGAAGGAAAGGGCCAATTAAAGACGAATTTTAGAAATTTAAGTCCCTGTCACCTATGCAGAGTAGGGGTTTTTCATCGCCAGAAATGGGTTAATGTCACCCACCAATGGAACAGATTATTTTTCAAAAATTGTCACCTATGCAGAGCAGGGGTTTATTCACGCCAAAAATTGGAAAATGTCAACCCAAGAATGTAACAGAAAAATTTGTGAAATTTATTAAGCTGTCAACTAGGTAGAGGAGGGGTATATCACAGCCAAACATTGGTTAATTTCACCCAAAAATGTAACAGACAAATTAGTGAATTTTTTTAACCTGTCTACTTGGTAGAGCAGTGGTATATCACACCCAAAAATTGGTGAATTTCACCTGAAAATGTAACAGACAAATTAGTGATTTTTTTTAACCCGTCTGCTAGGTATAGCAGTGGTATATCACACCCAGAAATTGCTGAATTTCACCCGAAAATGTAACAGACAAATTAGTGATTTTTTTTAACCTATCTACTAGGTATAGCAGTGGTATATCACACCCAAAAATTGGGGAATCTAACCCAAAAATGTAACAGACAAATTAGTGAAATTACATAAAATAAAATATGTACAAATAAAAAAAACTTGATTTATGAGGTGGAGGTCCATATGGGGCTTGTGGAGGCGGTGAACGTAGTGGTGTAGGTGGAAGCAGCGGTGGAGAAGGACGAGGTAGCCAACACTGTTTTTTTGTTTTAATTTTATTTTTATTTTTTATTAGGGTACACTCCAAAAGAGTGTGAAATATCCAAAATATAAGAATAAGCAATTGCGCTGTAGTATAACAATGGCTGGTTAAGGCCGGTATGCATGTGTATTCTGAACAAGGTATGGAAAAGTCCTGTGGGATCCATGCCTGGTTCATTTTAATGAACGTGAGCTTGTCCACATTGGCTGTGGACAGGCGGCTGCGCTTGTCTGTGATAACGCCCCCTGCTGTGCTAAACACACGTTCAGATAATACACTAATTGCAGGGCAGGCCAGCACCTCCAAAGCGTAAAGGGCAAGCTCAGGCCATGTGCCCAATTTGGAGACCTAGAAGTTGAATGAGGCAGACCCGTCATTCAGTACGTGTAGGCGTGTGCACACATACTGCTCCACCATGGTGGTGAAATACTGCCTCCTGCTAAGATGTTCCATATCAGCTGGTGGTGCTAGTTGTTGTGGCATGCTGACAAAGCTTTTTCACTATGTAGTAAAACTGATGTATTACTTTTATTTCTTTACACTTTTTTTTTATATCTCCCAATGGGAAATACAGGTGAAACTCGAAAAATTTGAATATCATGCAAAGTTCATTTATTTCAGTAATGCAACTTAAAAGGTGAAACTAATATATGAGATAGACTCATTACATGCAAAGTGAGATATTTCAAGCCTTTATTTGTTATAATGTAGATAATAATGGCTTACAGCTTATGAAACCCCAAAGTCTCAATTTTGAGGTACTCTTTGCTCGGGGGGTATGGATTATCTAGCTGACTAGAGTTTGACACTTTGAGCCTAGAATATTGAACCTTTTCACAAAATTCCAATTTTAAGTTGCATTAATGCAATTCCTTTTAATTAGCATTACTGAAATAAATGGACTTTTGCATGATATTCAAATTATTCGAGTTTCACCTGTATGACAACCGACCATCAGATTGCTTCTCTCATTGACTCCAATGCATTAGCTTGAATAATCTTATCCCCCTCATATTTATCTTAGAACAGATGCTCACACTCGTGCCGCAAAGGACGATGGTGGAAGAATAGCAAACGCATTTTACTGCCCACCCTGTAGCTGTTTGGTACCCACAAGGAGAAACTCTCATGGAGGATGAGAATAGCTGGCACTGGAGGAGGTGTTGGATGTGGAGGACCAGGGGGATAATGATGATGATGGCACTGGCCACAACACTCAATCATCACAGTGGGGGACAGAGGTGGAAACAACTGGATTTTCGGACACACTGGCTAGAATGATGAGTATGCTTGCTTGCCACACCCTGACAGGCATATCATTCACATAAAGCAATCTGATGATTACTGGATAGCCATGCTTTTAGACCCTCGTTATCAAAGCAAAATGGGAGAATGTTTTCCTCCTGCAAAAGGGAGGTCAAATTACTTTATTACCCGGAATGGGTATGCAGCTTGCCTCCAGCGTGTGGGAAAGGGAGTGCCCTCTCCAAACCCCACAGAGTTACCAACCTCCTGCCTTATCTGCTGCCACCAGAGGCCCCAGCAGTAAATTAAGTAATAAAAGGTCACATCTGGCCTCACTCTTTTGCTTCATAAATACCGCGCTCATAAATCCTGTGCCTGTCACTGCTGTGTCATGGTCTGGTGCATGCTTGTTGCCAGTGTAGTTTTTAGCATGTTTACACACTTCCCCTTTAAGGTTGTTGTCCCTTCCCATTCTGGTGGGTATGCGGTTAAAGTGTGTGCAGGGTGTGGGCTCTTATAGTACTTGGGCTTGGAGCCTGAGGTTAGTGGGACTTCAGCTTCTTGTGGAGCTGGAGTTATGCTGCCATCCTGGACCTTACCATCTGTCCAGTTATAGGGCCACCTTATTGAACATAGATTGTCATCCCTTATGAATCCTCCATGTTCCCTATCTTACCTGTATTGATGTTTGGTGTGGTGTTATGTCAGGGTGTGGTGTACGTATTGTTGTAGTTTTATTTGGTGTTGTTAGTCCAGCATGTATGCAAGGCATTTCCCTTTGTGTTGTGCCTCCGGTGAGGGGGTTCCTGGGTTCCTCGGAGGGGGAACCGAGTTGACACTATTGAGAGAAAGCTGAATGGAGCAAAATGCAGACATATTTTTAAAGAAAACCTGATCCAGTGTGCTCTGCACCTAAGACTGGGCTGAAGTTTTACCTTCCAACAAGACAGTGACTCTAAGCACACATCCAAGAGAACACAGAAGTGGCTTAGGGACAACTCTATTAATGTCCATGAGTGGCCCAACCAGAGACCTGACTTGAATCAAGTCAAACATCTCTGGAGAGACCTGATGGCTGTCTATTTCCAGGTGTGCAAACCTTGTGGCATCATACCCAAGAAGACTGGATCGCTGCCAAAGGTGTTTCAAGTAAGGGTATGAACACTTATGTCAATGCAATTTTAGTTTTTTTAGTTAATAAATTAGTAAAGATTTCAAATATTCTGCTTTCACTTCATTATGGGTACTGAGGGCAGAATAATGCTGAAAAATATGAACTTTTTTCGCACAAGGCTGCTAACACCAGTGTTTTAGACGCTGTTCTTAATACCCCTTCCGCTGGCGGTGGAATGCGCCGAAGTTATTTAGAAGCGCCGTCCTCTACATAACTAAGTTACATTCACTGCCTGTCTAAATCTATACCAGCTCCCTTGCTGGCGTAGCTTTAGATCATTTTCTACGCCTAAAATAGGCTTGGAAAATTACAAATGAGATGGGCCAGTTGGCCCACCCACGCTATGCCCCCTTTTTCATACCTGACGTGAGCATGGAAAAGCCCCCCAAATCTGCGACATATATACGCAAAAAATTGGTGTATATTTGATAATAAATGATTCCCTAAGATTTCTTATTCATTTCAATAGAGAGTGAGTATTTCCAGGCCTAATAGTTAATGACAATATGTTCTAGGAAGTCTGCACTTTCAAATCCTTTATTGTTTCTTTACATTGTTTGGCTCGACTTATGAGTAAGGGGGCGTGACCCCCGAAATGTGGCATGGTATGAAAATAAGCTCTGCATTCTTGTATAAAAAAAGGCCAGCGAGCCAAACAATGTAAAGAAACAATAAAGGATTTGAAAGTGCAGACGGCACTTCTAAGTATTTTTGATGTCTCACCGAAAAATGTTGATGTAAAAAAGTAAGGCTGATCAGATTATAAAGATTACATTTAGAACTGGCACTGGATGTGCCTAAGCTATGGGAGGGCCTGTGCCAGCTATGGAACTTTATTAAGACCTGTGTCTCAAACACCAGTGTTAATAACTGTGCCCCTTAGTGTCTCCATGACATAGTTTCTCTTCAAAGTAAACCTTAACGATCTGTTTATGTTTTAATTGGTATAAGCTTCTAATTTGTCTCTCAAGTGTGATTGTAACTTATTTGGACATATGTAACAAACCAGCAAAACAGATGAATTGAGAATGATGTGGAAGATAATCCTAGTGACAGCTGTACCCAGTATTTGGATGGGGTCCAACAAACAGATCAACAAGAGGAAGAAGAAAGCCTTGCAGACCATTCAGACACATAAAAAACAACTCATTAATAAAGTGAAAATAAAGCAACTTCTCTGAAATCCTTCCTGTTTACTGTTATCCCACTGGCATTCTCTGGATCTATAACATGTTCATAGAGTATAAAATACAAAATTGTCTGAACAGACTACTAGAGCATGCCAATATTTATTTTTAGCAAATTTCTGGAAATTCAATTAGGGTTCGATTAGACAAAATCAAGCCTCCAACTTGATTCAGACCTACAGTATCTCACAAAAGTGAGTACACCCCTCACATTTTTATCAATGTTTTATTATATTGTTTCATGGGACAACACTGAAGATATGACACTTTGATACAATGTAAGGTAGTCAGTGTACAGCTTGTACAACAGTGTAAATTTGGTGTGCCCTCAAAATAACTCAACACACAGGCATTAATGTCTAAACCACTGGCAACAAAAGTGAGTACACCCCTGAGTGAAAATGGCTAAATTCTGCCCACAGTGTCAATATTTTGTGTGGCCACCATTATGTTCCAGCAAGTTGCCACTGGAATCCTCTTCCACTCCTCCATGATGACATCACCAAGCTGGTGGATGTTAGAGACCTTGAGATCCTCCATCTTCCATTCGAGGATTCCCCACAGATACTCAGTAGGGTTTAGGTCTGGAGACATGCTTGGCCAGTCCAGCACCTTTACCCTCAGTTTCTTTAGTAAGACAGTGGTCATCTTAGAGGTGTGTTTGGGGTTGTTATCATGTTGGAATGTTGGATCATGCTTTGCTTCAGTATGTCACAGTACATGTTGGCATCCATGGTTCCCTCAACGATCTGTATTTCCCCACAGCCAGCAACACTCATGCATGCACTGTGACACTCCCACCACCGTTCTTGACTGTAGGCAAGACACAATTGTCTTTGTACTCCTAACCTGGTTTCCGCCACACATGCTTGACACTATCTGAACCAAATAAGGTTATCTTGGTCTCATTAGACTACAGAACATGATTCCAGTAATCCATGTCCTTAGTCTGCTTGTCTTCAGTAAACTGCAGGCTTTCTTGTGCATCATCTTCCTTCTGGGATGACAGCCATGCAGACCAATTTGATGCACTGTGCAGTGTATGGTCTGAGCACTGACAGGCTGACCCTCCATCCCTTTGACCTCTGCAGCAATGCTGGCAGGACTCATACATCTATTTTGATAAAGACAACCTCTGGATATGACGCTGAGCATGTGCATTTAACTTATTTGGTTGACAATGGCCAGGCTTGTTCTGAGTGGAACCTGTCTTGTTAAAACACTGTATAGTCTTAGCCACCGTGCTGTAGCTCAGTTTCTGGGTGTTATCAATCTTATTATAGCCAATCTTTATGTAGAGCAACAATTCTTTTTTTCAGATCCTCAGAGAGTTATTTACCATGAGGTGCCATGTTGAACTTCCAGTGACTAGTATTAGAGAGTGTGAGAGCAATAACACCAAATTTAACACACCTGCTCCCCAGTCACGCCTGAGACCTTGTAACACTAACAAGTCACATGACATCAGGGAGGTAAAATGGCTAATTGGGCACAATTTGGCCATTTTTACTTAGGGGTGTAGTCACTTTTGTTGCCAGCGGTTTAGACATTAATGGCTGTGTGTTGAGTTTCTTTGAGGGCACACCTAATTTACACTATACAAGCTGTACACTGACTACTTTACATTGTATCAAAGTGTCATATCTCCAGTGCTGTCCCATGAAAAGATAGAATTAAATATTTACAAAAATGTGAGGGGTGTACTCACTTTTGTGAGATACTGTAAGTCCATTCAACCCAAACTAAAAGTAAAAATAAAGCAAAATAAGGAAATCCTTCCTATCTACTGTTATCCCACTGGTATTCTTTGGCTCATTGGCTAATGTGTTCATAGAATATAAAAATGTAAAGTTGTCTATAAGTGCTACTAGAACATATGGGGTCATTTATTAAACAGAAATATGCCTAAATTAGGCGTATTTCTGGCACAGATTGCAGTGAAAGGGTCTGCGACTTTTCCCCGCTCACACCAGGTCTAAAAAAGTGTGCGTGGCATGGGTGGGGAAGGAGACGGGCCGGTAACATTTTCTACAATTGTTTTAGGCGCCTCTTCATAACTGTGGCGGATCCACCACCGGGTATAGGTCTTATTAAGACCGCCATCTAAAACGTCGGTCTTAATAAATGTGCCCCATAATGTTTTTGTTTTAGTCATGAGCAAATTTTTGGAAATTCAATTAGGGTCCAATTAGACAGATTCAGAATCTCGATTTGAACCTGAAGCCGTTCAACCTGAATTGAAAGTGCTTTAATCAACCTAAAAACCTGGGAACATTGTGGCAAATATACAGTATATAATATAAATACTCACATAGAAAAGAAAAATAATCTCTCACCTGCTCCATGAGCACAGAATCAGCTCCTGGATACGGCTGACTTATAACCTCCAAAACAGAAACTTAAGATCCAGCTCAATCTTGTAGCAAAGAGGAACACTTTATTGAAGCAATAAAAACGTCCAAATACAGGACAGTCTCGTCTACGCGTTTCAGACCTTAGGTTTTTTGTTCCTTACTCATGACAAAGGAGACCCTCAATTGACTGCACACTATAAGTTCACTGAACACCTGATTCAATGTTTCCCGTAATCAGTGAGCCCACAGTGCAATCAGTTAAAAAAGTTACAACATTAGATCAAAAACAAAAATAATGTGTGTACAAATATAAAAAAGCATACAATGGCCTATGACATAAATTTAAAACATCAACAGCGGGGGTCCTATCTTAATACTGCAGAATAAGATTGTGCCTTTTATTAAGAACCATTGGATGGCGAGTATCAAGCTGAAAAATCCAGAAAGCTTCTCTGTTGAGTAGCTTTCTTTTATGATCACCACCTCTAACCGGAATTGTAACCCTTTCAATACCTTGCACTCACAGTTTTGACGTGTCACCATCATGTGCAACCGCAAAATGTAAACCAGCAGCAGTAAACGTTGCGATTTTTATAGTGTGGCACATAGGGTTAGTTGTACATCCAACATACTGCAATTCACATGATTCACATGTAATTAAATATACCGCAAACTTTATGTTACAATTTAGATAAGATTTTATTTCATATTCTTTCTTGTTGGCGGTCGATTCAAAGAACCTACCTACTTTGGTGTGATCACAGCAAATACATTTGCCGTGTCCACATCGATAACTGCCTTTATTAACAATCCATGTTGGCTTAGAAATCTTTGTTTCCTGAAATAGGCTAGGACTTAAGATACTACCCAAAGTAGGTGCTTTGCATGCCACACATTTGATCCCTCCTACAACCGCATCCAACCATTCCTTATCACATCCCAGCAAAGGTAAAAATGTATTAAAAGTTTTGCATATTTCTTTAAATTCTTCACTGTATTGTGTGATAAACATGGTGGTTTTAGTTCCAGAGCACTGCGACTATATCTCTTGGTGCCAACCGCGGTGGGGAAAACCAAGGTGTCTCTGTCCATAGGGAAAGCTAAATCCCTAAACTTGGAGATGTGTTAGACAGCATAGGATCTATGTGGCAGTCTACCAGGATGACAAGAGGAGGCAAAAAGGGTAGTATTGCCGGCTAATTGTTTCTAAAGGTAGATGTGAGAACTCTGGACAAGGGCACATCCCTCCTCAGGCACAAATCCAAAGGTTACAATTCCGGTTACAGGTGGTGATTATATGAGAAAGCTACTTAACAGAGAAGCTTTCTGGATTTTTCAGCTTGATACTCGCCATCCAATGGTTCTTAATAAAAGGCACGATCTTATTCTGCAGTATTAAGATAGGATCCCCACTGTTGATGTTTGAAATTTATGTCATAGGCCATTGTATGCTTTTTTATATTTGTACACATATTTTTTTGTTTTTGATCTAAATAATGTTGTTGTAACTTTTTTAAATGTGAAACATGTGTTCCTGATTGCGTTCTGGGCTCACTGATTACGAGAAACATTGAATCAGGTGTTCGGTGAACTTATAGTGTGCAGTCAGTTGAGGGTCTCTTTTGTCATGAGTAAGGACCAAAAAACCTAATGTCTGAAACGCGTAGACGAGACTGTCCTGTATTGGAAAGTTTTTATCGCTTCAATAAAGTATTCCTCTTTGCTACAAGATTGAGCTGGATCTAACATTTCTATTTTGGATAATATAAATATTTATTGATAATTTATTCTTTATATAACTTTTATTACTGGAATACTGCTTATCATTTCCAAAGTCCTCATGCAGATGAGTCATTGGCAACTGGTCCCACTTAATATTTTCCCAAGGATACACTGTGTAGGTGGAACAATTATGACTTACAAGCATTACATCCAGTTGTGGTTAAAAACCAATGCTTACAAATGTACTGACAGATGGATGATTAGGCCATTGTCTTAATTAATATGTCTTTCCCTAGGTTACTTCTAGCATGACAATTTTCTAGTTTAGCCAGAACACTGTATATTATATAAGTAAACAGGTGTACTGTATGTTTTATGCTTCTGAGGAAGGTAGTACTATGATCATACATCTAAAAAATATTGTTACCCAAAGCTTACTGCTCACACTTTGTGTGGTCATGAACCTGAATTATATTGTACATGGTGAGAAACACAATGGGAACCAACAACAACTTATGCACCTACCTGGAATCAAGGATTAGAGTCTAAGGGCTCCACCTAAGAGGTCATATATTTATTACTAACAACTAAAAATAAATATTCTCCATGGTCTATTCACTCACTATCCTAATTTGAAAAGGTTAGTTGGGATTGGCTTGTTTATCCAAATCAAGGACTGCTTCTCCTCAGTTCCCTTTTACCACCATCCTGGTTCTAAAAAAAATTCTTCTTACAATTTGATGCTTTAGAGAATGAGCAATTGTCTTCCAGTAATCTGAGAGTACAAAACTCTTTTCACATAGTTTCTTCTCCAAAAAGTTATCTTCCGCTTTAAAGGGCATCTGCCAGCAGATTTGTACCTATTGAACTGGCTGACCTGTTACATGTGCGCTTGGCACATGAAGGCATCTTTGCCTTGTCCCGTGTTCATATGTACCTGCATTGCTGAGAAAAAATAATATATGCAAATGAGCTTCTAGTAGCAACAGGGGCATTGCTGTTACAGCTAGATGCTCTGCTCTCTCTAACTCTTATGCCCTATGCATTTTACGTGACAAGGCCAGGCAGTGAAAACGTCATAACGCCCATCCCTGTCAATCTAAATGCAGAGGCTTGGGCAGATAAGTGGTAGATGAGGTTCAACACTGACAAATGTAAGGTTGTGCACATGGGAAGGAATAATGCAAGTCCCCAGTACATACTAAATGGTACAACACTGGGTAACACTGACATGGAAAAGGACATTGAAATTTTAGTCAACAGCAAACTAAGCTGTAGAAACCAGTGTCGGGCAGCTGCTGCCAAGGCCAATAAGATAATGGGTTGCATCAAAAGCGGCATAGATGCCCGTGATGAGAACATAGTCCTGCCACTTTACAAATCACTAGTCAGGCCACACATGGAGTACTGTGTACAGTTCTGGGCTCCTGTGAAGAAGGGAGAGATAGCAGAGCCGGAGAGGGTTCAGAGGAGGGCAACTAAAGTTATAACTTTTATGGAAAGATTATCAAAATGAGGGTTATTCACTTTAGGAAAAATGCGACTGAGGGGATATCTAATTACTATGTATAAATATATCAGGGGTCAGTACAGAGATCTATCCCATCAGCTATTTATCCCCAGGACTGTAACTGTGATGAGGGGACATCCTCTGCGTCTGGAGGAAAGAAGATTTGTACACAAACATAGAAGAGGATTCTCTACGGTAAGAGCAGTGAGACTATGGAACTCTCTGCCTGAGGAAGTGGTGATGGTGAATTCACTAAAAGGGTTCATTAGGGGCCTGGATGTATTTCTGGAGTGTAATAATATTACAGGCTATAGCTACTAGAGAGGGGTTGTTGATCCAGGGGGTTATTCTGATTGCCTGATTGGAGTCGGGAGTTTTTTCCCCTAAAGTGGGAGAAATTGGCTTCTACCTCACAGGGTTTTTTGCCTTCCCCATGATCAACTTGCAGGATAACAGGCTGAACTGGATGGATAGATGTCTTTTTTTGGCTTTATGGACTATATTGCTATGTTACTATGGTACAGCAGTTGCAGAGAGAGTTGCCTCTCTTTTTTTTTTCTTTGCCAGCACCGTAACTGCAAGAGGGGGGTCGCTTTGTGGGGATTGTGGGCACGGCTTTACAGGGAAATGTGTGGCCTAGGATTTCCTTCTTTTTGGGGCTATACAAGTGGCTACCTTACCAGCCAATCAGCTATTTTAAGCGTCTGAAGTGCTCATGCGAGTGCTTCATCCTCTTCCATCTTTACCTGCATGATTTCCTTTGTAGTAGCATTACAGTGTAATTACAGCTGTTCATCCCATTTAAGTGAATGGGAGAGGTAGCTGCAATTACACTGCGCCTCTGCTACAATCTAAATGGTGTACAGGTAAACATTAAAGAGGACGCAGTGTTTGCACAAGCCCATCAGCCCCTTCAAATAACTGGTGGGGAGGAGACTGGGGACCTGAGAATAGATCATCAATATCTGTAGCCAGGCAACCCCTATGAAGAGTTTGTTGACTCTCTACCACTTCTGCCCGGTTAAGAACATCTAAACAAGCACCATCAGTTCTCCTCCGGTCCTTGCTATTCCAACTGAACCTTGAACTGAAATCTTAATGCACTTTGCTGACACTTTGGGGTGTTGGTTCACTTCTCTAAAATGATACATTTTCTTCCACTGTCTGGTCTGACCTCAGCTCCTATATTGGCTCAGATACTTTTCAGAGTTGTTAAGATATATGACATTTTCTTTATATGCCCTTATACAGCTTATCTATCGATCTACAGTCATATGAATATGTTGTCTGTTTGTTAACCAGAAAGTGTTTAAATAAAGTTGCACACATAAAGAAAAAAAAAAAAGAGAAAAGAGGCTGCACAGTAAGAAGCAGTGTGTGTTCCTGAGGTAACAAAAAGCATGGTGTCTGTGTAAGTTTGTCCTCCATCAGAGATCTGCTGTAATCCACAAGATAAGTTCAGAAGCAACTTAATCCGGCTATCCTGTCTCTTAAGTAAAGAAATGGCAACAGGTTATGGGCCCAGGAGAGAAGGAACAAGCCGATGGAACAGGCTACTTTTCGATGGAGATGAGAAGAATTATGAGCTGTGGGAGACAAAATTCCTAGGCCATCTACGCTTGATGAACCTTAAAGAAACCATCCTGCGTGAACCAGCAGATGGAGTAGATCCTATGCAAGATAGGAGTAAGAATGAAGAAGCTTATGCTGAACTAATACAATTCCTAGATGATAAAAGTCTATCTCTTATAATGAGAGAAGCAACTGATAATGGAAGAAAAGCGCTGAAAATCCTGAGAGATCATTATGCTGGCCAAGGTAAGCAACGTATCATAAACTTATACACAGAACTAACATCTCTTCAGAAATCTGAATGTGAAAGTGTCACAGACTATATCATACGCACAGAAACAGCTATTACAGCACTGAGAAATGCAGGGGAGACCCTCAGTGATGGACTGTTAGTTGCTATGATTCTTAAAGGCCTGCCTGAATCATTCAAACCATTTGCAATCCATATAACACAAGGTAAAGAAGATATGACTTTTACTGACTTTAAAACCCAGTTACGGATTTTTGAGGACACTGAAAAATATCGTAGCAGCACAAGCACTGATAATGTTATGAAGGTCGGCACCCCTGTTATACCAATAAAGGGGAAAGACATCATTATCTGCTACAGTTGTAATCAGAAAGGTCACAAAGCCAATGCATGTCCAAGCAGAGTGAATAAAAGGACACAGTGGTGTAATTATTGCAAGAGCTCCACTCACAGTGAGACATTGTGCAGACGAAAAGCACGAGACAATGTAAAGCAAGTGGTGGATGATACAGAACAAACATTTGCTTTTAAAATAAGCGAAGACCAGTTAAGCAATCCCATAACAAAAAGCCTGATGGTAGATACAGGAGCAACATCGCATATTATTACAGACATTAAGAAATTTAAAAGATTTGACACCTCATTTAAGCCAGAGAAACACTACATGGAGTTGGCAGATGGGAAAAGAACTTCCGGTGTAGCACTCAAGAGAGGCGACGCAGAAGTGTACCTAATGGACAGTAGGGGAAAACAAATGAGAACATTGCTACAAAACGCATTATTTATTCCCACATATCCACAAGACATATTCTCAGTTGAAGCAGCAACAAGGAATGGGGCGTCTGTGGAATTCCGACAAGATGACAGTATTCTGGCTCATAAGAATGGTACAAAGTTTATTATAAAGAAATACAACAGGCTTTTCTATTTGGACACCTATAAGGGATGTGAAGACAGTTGTTACGGTTGTTATGATATTCAGATATGGCATAAAATTCTTGGTCATTGTAATTACGATGATATCTTGAAACTACAGAATCTAGTAGATGGAATGAAGATCCAAGGTAAGGTTGATAAGTCCAACCTGAAGTGTGAGATTTGTACCCAAGGGAAATTTGCTCAGAGTAGAAACAGAGAGCCTGACACCCGTGCAAAATACCCACTTGAACTAGTACACACAGATTTAACAGGTCCTATACAGCCAGTTGCAAAGGACGGATTCAAATACATCATAGCGTTCACTGATGATTGTTCTGGTGCAGTGTTTGTATACTTTCTGAAGAACAAGAGTGACACAGTTCTAGCCACAGAGAAGTTTATCGCTGACACTGCCCCCTATGGGACCATCAAGAGAATGAGGTCTGACAATGGTACCGAATTCACATCGAATGACTTCCAGTCACTACTCATAAAGAGGAGCATAAGACATGAGACTTCAGCACCTTACTCACCGCATCAAAATGGAACGGCTGAAAGAAACTGGAGAACACTGATAGAGATGGCAAGATGTATGCTAATAGAGAGCAAAGTACCAAAAGAGTTATGGACATATGCAGTGATGACAGCAGCTATGATTCGAAATCGATGCTTTAACAGTCGTTTGAAGCAAACGCCGTACAACATACTGACAGGGAAGAAACCAGACTTTTCAAAAATGAAGATTTTTGGGTCAGAATGTTTTGCATACAAACATGATAAGAAAAAGCTGGATCCAAAATGCACAAAAGGAATTTTTGTAGGATATGACAAAAATAGTCCCTCTTACCTGGTGTATTACCCTGAAACTGGCAAAGTCTTCAGGCACAGACTAGTCAAATTCATTGAAAAGGATGTAATCGAGAAACAAACTCAGACTGAGCTGTTGGACAATAATGATGATGACTATGAGGAAAGGAGTGTAATTCCTGTATCAAGTCCAATAACTAAAGAGACCCCAGATTCTTTAGTGGAGATTGCAGAGGACAAAGATGATGACCAGGGTACAAGATACCCTACAAGAAATAGAAAAACTCCTCAGTATTTAAATGACTATGTACTAGAATCTGTTCGTGATGATCAGGTACTGATGAATATAGATTACTGCTATAGAGCACATGATGTACCCCAGACCTTCAGAGAAGCCATGGAAACACCCCAGTCACAAAGTTGGTTAGATGCAATGAAAGAAGAGATGGAATCACTAAAGGAGAATGATACCTTCACATTGACCACATTACCAGAAGGTAAAAATTCAGTGGGGGGTAGATGGGTATATGTGATAAAAAGCAATGCAAATGGAACTGAAACGTACAAAGCCAGGTTTGTGGCAAAAGGTTATAGTCAAGTAAAGGGAACTGACTACATGGAAACTTTTTCTCCAACTGCAAATTTTACTTCATTACGCATTTTGATGCAAATGGCAGCACAATATGATTTAATTTTGCATCAAATGGATGTGAAGACAGCTTACTTGCATGCCCCAATTGATTGTGATATATATATAGACCAACCAGAAGGTTTTGAGATCAAAGATGACACAAATAAAAAGCTAGTTCTCAAACTAAAAAAGTCACTGTATGGTCTTAAGCAATCGGGAAGAAACTGGAACAAGATGCTACATGATTATCTATGTTCAAATGCATTTATACAAAATTCTGTAGACCATTGTGTATATGTCAAACAGAACGGCAATGAACAAGCAATATTACTAATATGGGTTGATGATCTGATCATTGCTGCAAGCAATGAAAAACTACTCAATGATGTGAAGTTAACACTTGCGACAAAATTCAAAATGAAGGATCTTGGGAAACTGAACTATTTTTTGGGCATTGATTTTAGACAGACTAGTGAAACGGTGAAGATGAATCAGAAGAGATACATTTTGAAAATAATAGAAAGATTTGGTATGTCAGATTGTAAACCGAGATCTACTCCCTGTGAACAAAAATTAGATTTCGACGACAAAAGCGAACTTGCAGATGTAAAAAGCTATCGGGAGATAGTAGGCAGTTTGATTTATGTGGCTACGTGTACAAGACCGGATTTGAGTTGGACTATAAGCAAACTGTCACAACATTTTTCACAACCAAGTGTACAACACATGATCACTGCCAAACATGTACTGAGATACTTGAAAGGAACTGTCAATTTTGAACTATGCTACAGAAAATGTAAAGAGAAATTAAAACTAGAGGCGTATAGTGATGCCAGTTGGGCCTCAGACCAGATTGATAGGAGAAGCACAACAGGATATTGTTTCAGCCTGACTGAAAATGGACCTCTGATTTCTTGGAAGTCAAAGAAACAACCAACAATAGCACTATCTTCCTGTGAAGCTGAATATATGGCATTAGCCGCAACCACACAGGAGAGTCTATATCTTGCACAATTGCTAAGAGAATTGGACAGTGAATGTCAGTATGAGCCAGTAAAGATTTTTGAAGACAATCAGAGTGCGATAGCTCTCGCAAAGAACCCAGTTTACCATCAGAGATGCAAACATATTGACATTAAATTTCATTTCCTTAGATCTGTTCTGAGTGAAGGCAAGATAGATCTTGAGTATTGTTCTACAGATAAAATGGTAGCTGATGTTATGACTAAACCAATAACAAAGTTTAAGCTTGATAGGTTTGTTAGTTATATTTTTGGAATATAGATAGTAAAATGATGTAACTGTACCAAACTATTTCTCATAAGCAGTATAAGAGCAAGTGGGGGTGTTAAGATATATGACATTTTCTTTATATGCCCTTATACAGCTTATCTATCGATCTACAGTCATATGAATATGTTGTCTGTTTGTTAACCAGAAAGTGTTTAAATAAAGTTGCACACATAAAGAAAGAAAAAAAAGAGAAAAGAGGCTGCACAGTAAGAAGCAGTGTGTGTTCCTGAGGTAACAAAAAGCATGGTGTCTGTGTAAGTTTGTCCTCCATCAGAGATCTGCTGTAATCCACAAGATAAGTTCAGAAGCAACTTAATCCGGCTATCCTGTCTCTTAAGTAAAGAAATGGCAACAAGAGTTATATGTCACTTTCCATGGTCTTCTAGCTAACTTTGCCTTTTCCCTGTCCTTGTGGGAAGTTTACATGTAGAGACTGAAGCACACTGAAGACAGCGGTGGACCCAAGAAGCCAAAATCAGTCAGGGGAGGAGGAAAGCATACTTCCCTTGACAGGTCATGCTCAGTGGGGAGTATTTAAAAAACTACCTAAAGTTAGACAACCCCTTTAAGATGGTGCTACTGCTACTAATCTCACTTGGTTTCTCCAGTCAGTACCCACGGGTGGCTAGGGCCCCTACCCACATCATATTCGATTGCTAGGCAACTGGACAACTTCTTCCACTCCCATCTTTTGGCACAGCCCCCGTGGTGACTATACTTGGCACCACAATCTGGGAAACTAACTACAGTAGGTCATACCACCTAGTTGAGGTTAAGAGTGAAGAATGGGTTATTTCCTTAGACTCTGTACCCCAGTTTAGCCAGCACCACAATAATTGTGTCTCAGACGATCCACTTTTCTATTGGGAAAGGTAAAAGAAACAGTGCCAATAGCAGCACCAACTGTACCACCAGTAATTAGGTATGATAGATAGGTTAGAGTCATAATTCTAGCTACCTTGTCTGTCTTTGACCCCATGTAAAAGCTTAAAAATTGTCAGAGACAAATCAGACTTTCCTCTTGGCTGTTAGCATTGCACAATATAGCACAGATAACACAAGCTGTGCAGGGAAATCCTCACTGCCTGCTCACACACTAGACCCGAGCATACATACAAGCAGGCTGCAGGAATGGCTTGCCAGAACACTTCAGTAGATCCTAATCAGCAAAGACCACATAGGTGACAATGTGGGGGTGGTGTGTGTCTCTATTCCATGCAAAACCTACCGTATATGATGGGGGATGTTTGGCAGTCCTACATTTAATCATGTATTGAGGAATGGCTTTTTACGATGGTAAACTGTGTTTGAGCTGTAAGTAAATTCCTTCTGTACTGATAGCACAATTTTTAGTCTTCGTTCGTAGATTTGGACTTGGATTTTTTACAGTCTGGGCATTAACCCCTAGGGTAAACACACTGTAGGACTGTGTATATAATGTACAAATTATATTTAACAAATTCTTGATACTCTGTTGAGCATTTCTACACTGATCACCACGTGACATGTCTTGCGCCATCCCGTCACACCTGTCCTTGGGACAATCGAGGGCATAGACAAACAGGATGAATTCTTCCCATGCTTCTACCAGGAATCCTGCTGACACCTTGCCCTTCTCACTCTGATTCTATCATTGACAGTTACAGCTTCCTAGCCCCCTAGTGGCCAATTTCAGTTTAATATTGTGCTAATGTATCACTCAGCTGCCTTTAGTCTTGCTTCAGTTGTGCTCCAGCTTTGTTCACTGAACCCTGCTCCGCTGCTGCAGCTACTAATAGCTGCTGCCACATTTGCTATTATCATATGTTCTCTTGGATGGAAAACATCAAGTCTTAATACATTTCTCTTCTCGTTTATGGATTACTGGTAAGAAGATGGATATATTAGTTTAAGAATTGTCAGCAAATTATCAAGCAGTGGCAGATTCTACAAGTCCGAGAGAGTCCTTCAAGATGTGAAACATTTCACCCTGTGCATCAGCAGGGTCCTGACATCGATAATGACCATGCAGGAGGGCTCTGTCTGCAGGTGCTGCTCATCTCTAGGTAACAGACTTATGTATGTGTGCCGCTGAATGTTTCAACAATCCTGGACCAATTATTCATTTCTGGGCATTTCATTCATGTTGCTTAATCCAGGTCTTCAGTACCATTGTACAATAGTCTCAATTTCCAAAAGCTGCACTGATCTATTTATTAAGTTATTTCTTGCCTGTGTTCAATATATTAACCATTTCTATGAAATAAATATGTTACAACAGTATACCCTAGCACTGATACAGCAGAGATTATATTTTTTTATTTGGTGAGAAAGATGTGTTTTTACACAGCAATTACCCCTTAATTTATCACAATGCAATAACAACGAAGCTCTAGAAGTTAAATGACATAAGGTAGGTCACAACATTTACTGTCATATCATAAACATGTAAGGCTACGTGTATTTCTCAGTATCATCAAATACAGATAATTACGGATCAGTCAATGATGTAACTCAAACTGATACCAAAGTAAACCAGTCTACATCACATCCTTTTATGGTGAGCTTTTATTTTATAAGATCCATCATGATCTGTTTTGTTATCACCAAGGACCTTAAGTGACAATTTAAAAAACTAAAGCAAAGTGATGGAAATAATAGCAGTTTGTTGTCAGTTTTATCAGATTAGATAACAGAGTAAAAACATACTGTGGACACCAGTGTCATCCCAGAAATGCAGTGCTTAGCAGTGAATTTAAAATAACCTTTTACTATGAAATGTAATGCAAACTGCAGGCAGCATGTCATAGAGCAGGAGGAGCTGAGAAGATTGTTATATAGCTACGTGGGAAAAGATTCAGTAAAACTTGTAATTTTATAAATTAAATGATCAGATCCCTCTGATCTCATTTGTAATTGGTGGCCATTTTATCAGTGATTAATAACATTTTCCGTGTGTATATACAGAGATAGCTGTGAATCACTGATAACAATACACGGGGGAGGTGTTATCAGTGATTGATAGCATTCTCAGTATGTGTGTATAATGAGATAGCTGTCAGTCACTGATAGCTGTACACAAGGGAGGTATTGTCAGTTATTGAAGGCATTCGCTGTGTAAGTGTGTATACAGAGATAGATGTCAGTCACTGATAGTTGTACATGGGCGGTGTTATCAGTTATTGATAGCATTCCCTGTATAAGTGTGTATACAAGGATAGCTGTCAGTCACTGATATTTTTACATGAGGGATGTGTTATCAGTGATTGATAGCATTCTCTGTATAAGTGTGTATACATATGGCTGTCAGTCACTGATAGTTGTAAATGGGGGAGATTTTATCAGTGATTGATAGCATTCTCTGTATAAGTGTGTATACAGAGATAGATGTCAGTCACCAATAGTTGTACATGGGCGGTGTTATCAGTTATTGATAGCATTCTCTGTATAAGTGTGTATACAGAGATAGCTGTCAGTCACTGATATTTTTACATGAGGGATGTGTTATCAGTGATTGATAGCATTCTCTGTATAAGTGTGTATACAGAGATAACTGTCAGTCACTGATAGTTGTAAATGGGGGAGATTGTATCAGTGATTGATAGCATTCTCTGTGTAAGTGTGTATATATAAATAGCTGTCAGTCACTGATAGTTGCACACCAGGGGAAGTGTTATAAGTGATGGATAGCATTCCTTGTGTGTGTATACAGAGATAACTGACAGTCACTGATAGTTGTACAAATGGGAGGTGTCATCAGTAATTGATAGCATTCTCTGTGTAAGAGTGTATACATATATATCTGTCAGTCACTGAGAGCTATATAAGAGGGAGGTGTTGTCAGTCATTTATACAGTAGCATTCTCTGTTTTAGTGTGTATACAGAGATAGTTATGTGGGAAAATATTCAGTAAAACCTGTAATTTTATATATTAAATGGTCAGATCCTTCTGATATCATTTGTAATTGGGGGCCATTTTATCAGTGACTAATAACATTTTCTGTGTGTATATACAGAGATAGCTGTTAGTCACTGATAGCGATACACGGGGAAGGTGTTATCAGTAATTGATAGCATTCTCTGTGTAAGTGTGTATATAGAGAAATCTGGCAGTCACTGATAGCTGTACACAAGGGAGGTGTTATCAGTGATTGATAGTATTCTCTGTGTAAGTGTGTATACATAGATATATGTCAGTCACTGAGAGCTATACACGAGGGAGATGTTATCAGTCATTAATAGTATTTTCTTGATTGGTAGTTTTCTGTGTGTGTATATACAGGGATATCTGTCAGTCACTGATAGTTGTACATGGGGAAGTTATTATCAGTCATTAATAGTATTTTCTGTGTAAGTGTGTATACACAGATATCTTTAAGTCACTGATAGGTCTGCACTGGGGAGGTGTTATCAGCGATTGATAGAATTCTCTGTGTAAGTTTGTATATAGAGATAGCTGTCAGTCACTGATAGCTGTACATGGGGGAGGTGTCATCAGTGATTGATGGCATTCTCTCTATAAGTGTGTTTACAGAGATAGCTGTGGAATAAAAATAAACAAAGAGGTTTGGACGACGAGTATATATTAAGGGTATATACCCAGAATATATAAAGTGATGGGGCGCCAGGAAGGTGAATAGTATTTGCCAGAAAGCAGAGAAGGAATAACCCGTATGGGCAAATGTGAAATGAATGAAGGGAAGGCAGGCACGTAGTCGGGGTGTAGCAAGGCTAATCGACAGAACAGATATAGTGTCGTGGTCTGGGTATGGGTATTTTTGGCTCATTGCTGGGCCCCCCAAAAAACCCAGATAGAACATCAGAATTATGACCCACTAAAAGGCGCCAATCCTCAGCTAAAATATTTGCACCCACTGTACTGTATGGTGAAATAGGAGTAATCCCTCCTAATAATCAAAATAAGTAGAATACAACCTTTGTATAAAAATACATAAGTAGCACTCACTTTATTGGGGAGGATGTGTGTTGGATAAAACTTAAGAGCCCCTCCCCGATCCGAGTTCGCTTCTAAGATGGTAGAAAATTATGGCTGCCGTAGGTCCAGCATCAGATCGATTTTCCTTTTTTCAAAACACACAGCACTCAACGCATTTCGGGGGTTTAAAGTGGCCCCCTTCTTCAGGAGTAGTATAATTACACTATACATATATCAGTTAAAACAACAGGTTTTTATACCTTTAAGAGAGGTTTAGCACATGTAAAAAATGAAAGAATGCGATAAGGAGGAGCTGGATCGGAAGTGACGTGTCACACACATCACTTCCGGTACTATGTGCTCCACAGTGGAACTCATCGCAATATTTATATGAATATATGGAAAAATTCTTAAATAGATAAAATAAAACAAAACAACATAAATAAGGGTGGTGGACTATATAGGGGGCTTTTGTGGAGCCTCCAGCCGCAAGTGTATATGCGCGCAGGAGGCTCCGAGGACCAGAAGTGATAATGGTCAGGACGTCACTCCGGTCCTCTGAATTCCACAGTGAGACGCTTGTAAGCGTACAATAGGATAAGGAACCTAATTATTATATTAATAAGTTATAATAATATATTTATAAAAGTTAATAGTAGATGGATTTTCAAAAAGGAGAAAAAAAAATACATTAAAAAAATATTAAAAAAACAGTTTTTTTTTAAGATAACAAGGAATGATGTTTATCCTGACAGTGCACGTATCTAAAATAAAGGGGGGGGGGGGATATTCTGTATATGTGTGTATTGTAACAAATGTATACATACTGCCTGTCCCAAAAAATCGCTACCTGGATTTAACTAAGCAAATAGTTATGAACCTCCTATTGCATAATTACTGCATGGGCGATTATCTTTCAGCTGGCAACAAGTTATTTAACCCCATCTGGTGCAATGAGTTGCTTCTCATTTCTTAAATAACCATGTCGAAAGACACAGCTTGTGGTCGTGGAAAAGATGTTAGTCTGTTTGAGAAGGGTCAAATAATTGGCATGCATCAAGCAGAGAAAACATCTAAGGAGATTGCAGAAACTACTAAAATTGGGTTAAGAACTCTCCAACGCATTATTAAAAACTGGAAGGATAGTGGGGACCCATTGTATTCGAGGAAGAAATATGGCGGGAAAAAAATCCTGAGTGATCGTAATCTGCGATCTGTTTGGTGAAGTCAAATCAACAGTAGAACTCAGGGCTATGTTTAATAGCGAAAGTAAGAGCATCTCCACACGGACAATGCGAAGGGAACTCAAGGGATTGGGACTGAACAACTGTGTAGCTGTAAGAAAACCACTAATAGTGAGGCAAACCAGAAAAAAAGGCTTTAATTTTCTAGGGAGCATAAAGATTGGACTCTGGAGCAATGGAAGAAGGTCACGTTGTCTGATGAGTACAGATTTACCCTGTTCCAGAGTGATGGGCGCATCAGGGTAAGAAGAGAGGCAGATGAAGTGATGTACCCATCATGCCTAGTGTCTACTGTACAAGCCTGTGGGGGCAGTGCTATGATCTGGGGTTGCTGCAGTTGGTCAGGTCTAGGTTCAGCAACAGTATGTGCTCCAAGAATGAGGTCAGCTGACTACCTGAACATACTGAATGACCAGGTTATTCCATCAATGGATTTTTTTCTTCCCTGATATTTTTTTTTGGGTGGCGACTTTTTTTTTTTACAGGCAGTGTATAAAAAAAAATGTATATAGAAATAAAGGATATGTATATAAAAGAAGTGGATAGTTATATAAGAGAAGTGAGTGGTTATATAAAATATATAGATATGCATATAATATAAATAAAATATACTTCATATACATAAATGGATTGCATCAATAACAGGGTGTAGACTAAATGGATTAATAGTTTGTATTTTCTAATGACTCATTGAGACCGAACAGGGTCAAGGTGTTCAGGCGAAAGATCCAGAACATTTCTTTACGGCATAATAATTGGTAAGATTGTGGTGACCATTCAATAGGAGTTACTCATAGAGAGGTGGAATCCCCATTGTGGAATTTTGCATAATGGCGAGAAACGGTGAGTCATTATTTTTCTGGTGATGTTTAAACGATGTTCGTTCGCCCTCTCTCTTAGGGTTTGTGTAGTGCACCCCACATAAAGTAGCTTGCAAGGGCACCGTAGTAGGTAAATAACATTAGTGCTCCCGCAATCCATTCTATGGCGGATGTTTATGGTTTCTTTATTGTGGGGTATTGGAATTTCTCTCGTGTTGTGTGTGATAATGGTGCAACATTTGCACATCTTAATTCCGCACTTGAAGGCCCCTATATCCTTAGGTTTTTTGGTGTGCCTAATAGCGGTATTTAGTTTAGGACAAGAGGGGGCTATTACATTTTTTAAAGTTTTTGCTCTACGAAAAATTATATAGGGAACTCGGGGGATAATTTTTCCCAGGATTGGATCTTTTAAAAGGACTGTCCAGTTTTTTGCTATGGTATTTCTAATCAGGGTGTGTTGGAAGTTGAATCTAGTGATCAGACTAATCTGATAAGTTTCATTTTTGGACCCATTCTCTTTGGATTTATTTTTAGTGTTGCCGCATGTGAAAAGACTTTCCTTTTGAGAAACTCTGAGGATTCTTTTCATAGATTCCTCTAGAAGCCTTTTTGGATACCCTTTATGTTTAAATCTACCTTTCAAAATCTTAATTTGGCTCCTCACTACCTGGTCGTCCAAACAATTTCTCCTAATTCATTTCATTTGGCTGAATGGAATTTACGTTTCCATTTCTGATAATGACAACTACTGTAATCCAGGTAGTTTTTAAAATGAGTCTTGGTAGAAATCTTATTGTTGTGAACTGTGAGCTGTAGATCTAGGAAAACTCTCTCGATAGGATTGGTTTCAAGGCTGAACGATAGGTTCCAATCATAGTAATATAGTTTATAAGGCTGAAAAAAGACATCAAGTTCAGTTCAGCCTGTTATCCTGCAAGTTGATCCAGAGTAAGCAAAAAAAAAAAAACTATTGGCATCAACGATTTTAAAATGAGTATTGGTAGAAATCTTATTGTTGTGAACTGTGAGCTGTAGATCTAGGAAAACTCTCTCGATAGGATTGGTTTCAAGGCTGAACGATAGGTTCCAATCATAGTAATATAGTTTATAAGGCTGAAAAAAGACATCAAGTTCAGTTCAGCCTGTTATCCTGCAAGTTGATCCAGAGTAAGGCAAAAAAAAAAAAAAAAAAAAAACATAAAGTAGAAGCCAATTTTCCCCACTTAAGGGGAAAAAATATTCCTTCCCGACTCCAATCAGGCAAGCAGAATAACTCCCTAGATTAACGACCCATCTCTAGTAGCTATAGCCTGTAATATTATTACACTCCAGAAATACATCCAGGCCCCTTTTGAACTCTTTTAGTGAATTCCCCATCACCACCTCCTCAGGCAGAGAGTTCCATAGTCTCACTGCTCTTACCGTAAAGAATGCTCTTCTATGTTTCTGTACAAACCTTCTTTCCTCCAGATGCAGAGGATGTCCCCTCGTCACAGTCACAATCCTGGGGATAAATAGATGATGGGAGAGATCTCTTTACTGACCCCTGATACATTTATACTTAGTTTAGATCTCCCCCTCAGTGGTCTTTTTTCTAAAGTGAATAATTCAAATTTTGATCATCTTTCAGAGTAATGTAGTCCATCCATTCCAGTTATTACTTTAGTTGCCCTCCTCTGAACCCTCTCCAGCTCTGCTATGTCTGCCTTGTTCACAGGAGCCCAGAACTGCATACAGTACTCCATGTGTGGTCTGACTAGTGATTTGTAAAGTGGTAGGACTATGTTTTCATCACGGCCATCTATGTCCCTTTTGATACAACCCATTATCTTATTGGCCTTGGCAGCAGCTGCTCGACACTGGTTTCTACAGCTTATTGGAACAAATAATTTCAACTGGTGTGATATACTTGTTGACCCCGAAAAAAAGTGATTGAGGCAGGGGTGTCACATACCAATAATATAATTTCTATATAGTACATTTGGGTAGTGCAGCATTTATTTGCGGTTTTGCTGAGTTACCATAGCTACACAGAGCGACAAACTCTATTGGAACAAATAATTTTTGGGGCCTGTAGCCCACTGGTCTGCTATAAAATTGATATCCAATGACCATGTAATTTACCTTCAGCCACATACTTACTTGTTCTTTTCTGTATGCTGAATGCATAATTTTTGGGCCTGTAGTCCACTGGCTTGCTGTACAATTGATATCCAATGACCGTATAATCTACCTCCAGCCACATACTTACTTGTTCTTTTCTGAATGGTGAATGAATAATTGTTGGGGCCTTTGCGGAATTCAACACCAGTGACGACTACGTGTTATCGAATTTCAACTATTATCATTATTTTTTATTTTTTTCAAGAGGGGGGATTTCGTTAGCCATGTTTTTAATCCAATTTTATATTTTTAGTTCTTTTAAACATATGTATTTGACCTGTATTTGTACTGGCCCGCAGTAAAATTGATATCCATTGACCGTGTAATATACCTCCGGCTACATAATCACTTGATCTTTTCTGTCCGGTGGCCTACAGTAAAATTTTTATCCATTGACTGCATAGTGTACCTCGAGCCACATAATCAGAATTTCTTTTATGTCAGGTGAATGCCTAATTTTTAAGGCCCGCACTTCCGTGGCCTACAATACCATTTTATTAGGCTCTGACAGGGCACATTTCAGAGAATTTCCCTTTAAGACGCATAAAAATGCCCCCTGATTAAGATACATATTTTTTGTTAGAATTTTTGTCATTGATCTCCCTCTAGTATGTCACTGTCCATGTTGTGGGACTATTTTCGCACTTCTACTAAGTATTTGGTGGCTGCAAATATGAGCTGAAGGTTTTTCAGGTTCGCCTGCCATTGAAGTGAATGGGGCCCGCAGCGAACTTGCGTGCGCGACCATTTGATCGCGTTCGCGCACCGTCCCAGCCGATGTTCGTCCATCACTAATCACCAGCAATAAGGAGAAGCAGAGAAATTGTTAGTAGGTGAGAATAAGAGAGGGCATGTGTTTGGGAAGGAAGTGTTTTTTTTAAATTTTTTTATAAATCTCTTTTTATTGTTTCAAATATGACACATATAAGTCCATAATACGATTCATGTCACAAGACTTACAAAGAAGTACATAATAGTGAGTACAAAAGTAATCGCATATGAACATAGTCATTAAATGTATCCCAATCACATTCAGAAAACAAAGGGAAGAGGGGCGAAAACATGTAAGGAAGGTGAACAATAAAGGGAGAAACACATAAGGCACTAGGTGAGTGAGACAATGTTAACCCTTACAGGGTAAATTAGTATATAAAGTCCCAAGAGGCATGTACAATATTGTATATCAAAGACAGTCTGCGTCGGACAATCCACAAAATGCGATGGGAATATTATACCTTCATACACGTCTGGGGTAAAAGGGGGAGAAGACATTTTCCAACATAGATATATATGTTATCCAATCTATAATCACATACAATCCTCTTGTTGACTCTCAAGTTGATCTAAGATCTCCTCATCTCTAACCACCTGCGTTTTTTTCCAAGTATTTATTTCTATTACCATGGATCCAACCTAATACCTCTTCCAATCTATGCAGTTGGTGCATTTTGTTAAACCACATGGTTAGGTCTGGAGGTGTAGAGTCCCTCCATTTTGTGGGGATTAGAATTTCCGCCGTGGTGATCATATGTGTGGGGAGGTTATTCTTTGAGGGGCGGAAGTTGGCAGTAGGGATCCAAAGCAATACTAACTCCGGAGTGAGTGTTATAGAGGTATTACATATTGAGTTGATAGTCTTCTCAACATCCCTCCAGAATTGTGCTAATAGGGGACAAGACCACCAGATGTGGATCATAGATCCCACTCCTGCATGACACCTCCAACACTTATTATTAGGAGAGAGACCTATGAGAAATAAATATTCTGGGGTCTTATACCACCTCGTGATGCTTTTATAGGAGTTCTCCTGAAAGCGAACACATGTGGAGAACCCAGCTGCATGTGATAAAATATGGGATGTCTCATTATCAGTGAAGCCTCTTCCTAACTCTTTTTCCCATTGTCGTAGGAAATAAGGTTTGGGACTACTGGACCTATTTAGAAGGTTATTGTATGAAAAGGAAAGTGACTTTTTCAAGGGTTTCGGAAGTATGGAAAGATTTTCTAGCCACGTGGGTTCAGAAAACGTACACTCCATGTCTTTCTCAAGTTTTTTACATGTATTTCTGAAATCCAATAATTGAATTGGGGTAGGAGGTTTTTTACCTAATTTGGCGTAGATATCTTCCAGAGGTAGAAAATGGTTAAGTTCCATTACCTCACCTATTCTAATACCTCTTAAAGAATGCCACCAGCTCTCGTCCCTCCCTCCATTAGGGAGAACATCTAATGGTGCCAGTTTAGATACAATAAACCCCTTGGGTGGGGCCACTGGGGTTTTGCGGTGACTAACCAGCATGCTTTTGGTCAGCAAGCTCATCTCCGGACTGAGAGAGAGAGGAACCTCTTGGGACCACAAGATAGCATTCCTATGAATTCCCAATAAAGTCCGTTCTATATCCAAATAAGGAGCATCTATCTTGTCGTTTGTTAGAAGTGCCCATCTAGCTAGTTGAATAGCTCTATTATATAATGCCATATCCGGTAAGGATATACTACCTTTATGCTTTTTCTGAGAAAGGAGTGAGTAAGCTAGTCTAGGCCTTTTAGTGCTCCATAGGAATGATGTGAATATGCTTCTGATCTGGGCATAGAAGAAAGTAGGGATATGTATCGGGAGGGCCTGGAATAAATATAGAAGTTGGGGTAGTACAAACGTGGAAAGGAGATTCTTCCTCCCAAACCAGGACATATAGGGAACTTTCAAAGAGGAGATGAAAGATCTAATTTTAGACAATAGGGGTGTATAATTGAGTCTGAACAATAGGTTTAGGTTAGCAGGGACATTAACCCCTAAAAACTTGATTGAGGTGTCAGGCCATTTAAACGTAGAGGATCTTTTAAGAGTAGCTAGAACCTTGTTGGGGACATTAAAATCAGAGGCTCGGGAGAGCCTCTGATTTGGTAAAATTGATCTTGAAGTTAGACACTACACTATATTTGTCAAATAATGACATGATGGCGGGCAATGCTTCTTCATGGTTGGAGATAACTATTAAAAGATCATCAGCAAATGCTGCGGATCGATGCTGATAATGACCCAAGGAAACACCTCTTACCTTGTCTGATTGTCTAATTTTAAGTAGGAACATTTCTAGACACAAAATAAAAAGGGAGGGGGAAAGGGGGCACCCCTGTCTGGTCCCATTCTTGATGGGGAAGGCATCCGACAGAGCTCCATTCACCAGAACTTGTGCTGTAGGACAAGAGTACAATGAGAAGATGGCTGAAACGAATACTGGTGGAAAACCAAACTTCAATAAAGTGGCCTTCATGAAATCCCAGTTGACTCTGTCGAATGCCTTCTCGGCATCAGTTCCCAATAATAACATGGGCGTGTTAGTAATTTGGGCATTGTGAATTAAGTGTATTATCCTCCAGATATTATGTTTCCCTTCTCTTTCCGGGACAAACCCTACTTGCTCAGGGTCAATCAGTTTATTAAGCAGTGGGGATATCCTATAAGCTAATAATTTGGACCACCATTTCAAAACGCAATTGAGTAGTGAGATGGGCCTGTAGCTTCCACATTCCTCAGGATCTTTACCTTCTTTATGCAAGATAGTAATATGTGCCCTCAAGGCCTGGGGAGCTAATGGCAAACCCCCCATCAATGAATTGCACAGGTTAGTGAAATGTGGAAGTAATTGCTTTTTAAATTTCTTATAATAGATGATAGGGAGACCGTCAGGTCCTGGACTTTTCCCTATGGGGCTAGTGCTAAGAACTTTGTCAACCTCTGAAATGGAAAAGGGTTTAAGGAGCAGCTCTCAGTCTTCATCTGAGAGAGAAGGGGAATTAATGGAGGACATAAAGTCCTCAATGAGGTCTAGATTGGACTTCCCTGGGAAATCTAAATCGGTATCTGGAGAAGGGAGGTTATAGAGATTGGAATAGAATGACTGGAAGGCTTTGGCAATGAGGGGAGTGGAGGTTACTCTCATGGAGGGTTCAGGCTTAATGGAAGAAATAAAGGTTTTCTCCCTCCTCTTTTTAATTAAGCGCGCCATCGTTTTGTTACCTTTATCTCCATGTTCATAGATTTTACTCTTTAAGCGTAAGAGGGATTTGGCCCCTTTAAGATTGAGGAGATCCTTAACCTTACGTCTCAGAATCACTAGAGCTTCTTTATGGTCCTCAGAATGTGATAGTTTGTGCAATTTTTCTTGTGTTTGTATCTGGGAAAGCAACGACATCAGCTCTTTAGTAGATTTCTTTTTAACATATGAACCCAAAGCTATCAGCTCCCCCCTAATATAAGCCTTGTGGGCCTCCCAGAGTATCGGAGTCGTAGTTTCAGGGTTCGTATTAAACCTGAAGTAATTGTCTAGTTTTTCTCCAATTGTTTCCATATGGCTCTGAGATTCCAAAAGTGTAGTGTTCAGTCTCCATGACCAGGCCTTGTGCGGAAGGCACTGGAAGGAGAGAGTCATCATAATGGGAGCATGATCCGACACCACCAAATTCCCTATCTCTGCACTTTTTGCACATTGTATATGGGAATCTGGCAAGAATAAATAATCTATCCTGCTGTACGTGTTATGGACCTGCGAGAAGAATGTGAAGTCTTTCTCTGAGGGATGTATAGTCCTCCAAACGTCAATCAGGCGTGACTCTGCCAAAGCCAGCATCAGTCTCACCATCTGTTTTCTAGTTAGTTTAGTGGATTTGTTTGTGGAAATGTCCAGTGAGATATTAAAATCACCGCCCACTATCAACATACCCTCAGAGAAGTCCTTAATTCTTTTTAGTGTTTTGACCAACCATGGTATTTGGCGAGAATTGGGAGCATAAACACTTGCTATGGTGATCTTGAAATTAAAAATAGTACCCTGAATTATGAGCAAGCGGCGATGCGGATCAATGTAGGATTTAACCAGACGGAAGGGAATCGAGGGGCTAATAGCTATGGAAACACCTCTAGAGGCTGAGGAGTGTGTAGCGTGGAACCATTGGGAGTATTTGTGCTTGGGTAAAGAGGGGATGTGGTTATGGCGAAAATGTGTCTCCTGCCCCAAGACAATATCCACCTTTTGTTTGTATAACATATTGAGAATCTGTGATTTTTTCTGGGGGGCATTCAGCCCATTCACATTATGGGACAGTATCTTTAAGTTAGCCATACCTCATCAGGACTAGTGGAAACATATGCTTACCATAGGCCTTATAGAACATAAGAACAAGGGAATAACAGTTTTTACAAAAAACTAATACAGAGAACCAAGTGTTTGCAATATCGTGAGATATGATTAGTAATTGAGGTGTTGGCGTTTCACCGAGCCCGGTCATGCCGCCCCCCCCCCCCCAACATAACAGGGAGGAGAGCATGCCCGCCCCTCAGAAACACCCCACCTCCTCTGGGGAAGAAGGAGAACCTTT
This sequence comes from Bufo gargarizans, assembly GCF_014858855.1. NCBI lineage: Eukaryota > Metazoa > Chordata > Amphibia > Anura > Bufonidae > Bufo > Bufo gargarizans. The sequence goes on from NC_058083.1 coordinate 271,008,563, forward strand.
AACATCAAGACTGGCTGCACATTGTAAAAGTCAAGTATTACACCTCATTGCATAACGGACGAGGGGAACATGAAGGTAAATACAGGTAGAACCTACAAGGAAATAAAGCAATATGTATACTTATATGCTCTGGCTGATAGGTTTGGATATCAACAAGGGAAGACGCATGTGTGGTCCCTGGATCCCCACCATCAGTGCGGATGGCCAGTGATCCAGGAAGCAACTGCACCTCCGCAGGAGACTCCTGAAAAGAGAACAGATTAATGGCATGGAGTATGTATATATAACTGATAAGTTGGAACGGATAGAACAGTTACATAAAGATGGTCATAAATGACCCTTTGAGGTCTGCATCACCAGACGACTTATAGAACCTCCTGTGAAGGAATCAGATAAGTCCTCCGGTTTCTTCAAGTCTTCCGATTCTTCGGAGATTTTGGCTTCTTGACCACCTGCCATGTTGGTATCTCAGGCAAATTAGGTATATCTAGGACCTCAGGCAATGGCATCCATGGTTGGACCTCCACAGGAGCAATCCCCAGTTTGTCCCAAGCATCCGCCAGGTCCTGTGGTGATCTGATGACAATCTGCTGGCCAGCTTTGGAGGTGGCCAGGCCAAAATGAAATAGCCATCTAACTGGGAGTTTATGCGATCTAAGTGCTTCTGTAACAGGTTTCAGTGCTCGTCTCTTTGCCAGGGTGCTAGATGCTAAATCCTGGTAAAATTGCAGGCGGGCCCCGTTGTATGTGACATCCTTGGTTTCCCTCGCTGCTTTTAAAATGGCGGCTGTGTCCAAGTAATTCAAAAGTCCACAGATTATGTCCTTAGGGGGACCATTTTCAGACGGTTTTGGCCTCAGGGCTCTATGGGCACTCTCAATTACAATCTGGGAGGCTTTGTCTTCACCCACCAATGAGGCAAAAAGGGCGGTGACCGCATTTGTGATCTCCCCAGGGGGAACGTCCTCAGGTACACCTCTTATGCGGACATTCTTCCACCTGCTTCTATTCTCCTGATCTTCTAAGTGGAGAAAAGCAGAAGTAATGGATGAGTTATGGTCCTGCAGGACCTTACGAACGGCCTCCCCGTGAGTCACTATTGCTGCCTGTGCTTCCTCTAACGCCATGACGCGTCGCCCAATTTGCTTTACCTCTGTTTTTATATCCGAGATATCTTTATGCAGGGGATGCAGTGCCTTGTAAAGCGTTTTCTTGAAGAAGGCCCTAGAGAGTGGAAGATCCGAGGACTCCGCTCCCTCCGACATAGCACAGGAACTTTCTCCATCCAAATCTTCGGTCTGCGCGGCAGCTCTGGCACCTTCCGGCGCCATCTTAGCCCTGTGTGCCGGAGAGAAACTTCTCTTCTTCAGGAAACTATCCATCTCCGACTGGGTATGGCACAACTTGTGTGTGCCCGGAGCTGTGTCACTTCTATCCTTGTTAGGCTTCACCATGTTAGGGGGTAAAATCACCCGTTATGCCGAAAAAACAGCTGCGTCTGTGAGGAGCTCTGAGATCAGGCGTCCATCTCGGCTCGTGGCTAGCTCCGCCCCCCGGGAAGGACGTGTTTTACATTACCAAACAGGTATGTGCAAGCGGTCAAGTGATAAGGTAAGATGGAGGGAGAGATGAATAGTTCCATGCTGGGTGAATGGATGTGGGGATATTTCAGGAGGGTTTGGAAAAGTGGGAAGAATAAGATGAAAGATTGAAACATTGTTTGTATTAACTATTTCTGTAATTACCATTTGTTCCCTTCTGGATCAATTCTGGTATAATTCAGTATGTGCACTTGAAAGATGTTGCATGTTGAAAAGACCACGGTCTGAAAAGACCCAAGGACTTAGATTTATACCACTCAGTGTTCAATCAGGTGTGAACAAGAGGGGAGTGGGTACATTTGGCCTAATCAAGGGAGGACCAGATACAAGGGTGAAACATTCAATGTAAACAAATACTCCATAAATCCTTCAGGGAAAGAGACATTAACGGTTCAATTCAGACATATCAGAACATGAGAAGGAAAGATGAAAGGTGTGGCAATATTAGACTCTGGAAAAGCTGGGTGCAGCAGTTAGGTTTAATGCAGACATACTTAGAGAGGAGAGAATTGGTTGATGGTCGGTAGGCAGTGGTGACAAATGGAATTTCATAACCATAATATTACATTCTGTATGTGCACTTAAAGAGTTGCACTTGAAAGATGTTGCATGTTGAAAAGACCAGAAGAATCCTAAAGTTGTAGAACAATTTAGGGTTAGTTTTGCTCTCTTTGGCAATTAATCCCTCGGTTTCTAGTTTGGCTGTTTTTATTTGTTTTTTATATTTTAATTTTTTTCTTATAGTTTTTCAGTACTTCCTCGCCATCCTCCTGTTTTAGTGATTTAAATGCTTTCTTTTTGTCATGTATTGCTTTCTTTACAGTTCTATTTATCCACGTAATTTTTTTCTTGTTCCTTAACCTTTTATTCCCATAAGGTATGTACCTCTTGCAATTAGATTTTAGGATGCTTTACTCTGTAAAAGTCTGACACCTTCAGATTTATACTTTTTACCATTTATATAATTGTGGAACATTTTGGGGTTAGTTTTGCTGTCTTTGGCAATTAATCTTTCAGTTTCTAGTTTGGCTGCTTTTATTAGTTCTTTACATATTACATTTTTTTCCCTATAGTTTTTCAGTGCTTCCTCGCTACCCTTCTGTGTTAGTGATTTAAATGCTTTCTTTTTGTCATTTATTGCTTTTGTTACAGTTCTATTTATCCACATAGTTTTTTTCTTGTTCCTTAACCTTTTATTCCCATAAGGTATGTACCTCTCACAATTAGATTTGAGGATGCTTTTAAAAATATCCCTTTTTGTGGCTGTATTTTTATTTTTGAGGACTTTGTCCCAGTTAGTTAGGCCTATGGCCTCTCTTAGTTGGCTAAATGTAGCTTTTTTGAAGTTTGGTATTTTTGTTCCTCCCTAAAGAAACACTCTTGTGAATGACAATTGGAAGGTTATTACTTTATGGTCACTATTTCGCAGGTGTCCCCCAACCTGCACATTTGTTGTTCTGTCAGGTCTATTGGTTAATACTAAGTCCAGTATGGCCGTCCCTGTAGTCGGATCCTGAACCAGCTGGGAATAGTAATTTTCTTTGGTTATTGTCAAGAACCTGTTTCCTTTATGAGATATACAGGTTTCAGTTTCCCAGTCTATATCTGGGTAGTTGAAGTCCCCCATAATAATGACCTCATTATGATCTGCCGCCTCGTCTATCTCGTTTAGTAGTAGATTATCTGTGGGTATATTAGGTGGTTTATAATAAACTCCCATTAGTATTTTATTAATGGTTTTGCCTCCATGTACCACAGTGACTCCACATGTTCATGTCCCTCACTTATATCTTCTCGGACTTGACATAAAGGCAGACCCCATCCGTTAGAGTTTAGTAGTTTAATGAATTGGTTGAGCTCATCTGTCTCTCCTTGCCATACAAAACTGATGTTGTCAATGAATCTGTGATAAAATTAAACTTTAGAATATAGTATTAACCCAAACTTTTCTTCAAAGACGCCCTTAAAAAGGTTGGCATACGATGGGGCAAATTTTTTTCCTAATCACAGTGCCATTTATCTGGATATAATATGTGTCATTGAATACATAGTAATAATGGTAAAGTATGAAATTGATGGCTTCAAGAATAAACTCTTTTTGAGATTTCGGCATAAGTGAAGCTTTGGTAAGAGTATGTGATATAGCTGTGATCCCGAGGTCATGTCTAATATTGCTGCATAGAGAGGAGACGTCAAGTGACACCCATATGTAGTCATCTTCCCATGTGAATGACTCAAGTAACTGGATGAGGTGGGAAGTGTCTCAAAGATAGGAGGGAAGCCTGGGAATGTATTTCTGTAGAAAACGGGGGGCCACTTTAAACCCCCAAAACACGTTGAGTGCTGTGTGTTTTGAATTGGAAAATCGATCTGACTCTGGACCTACGGCTGCCATCATTTTCTACCATCTTAGAAGTGAACTCAGCTCGGGGGGGGGCTCCGTCTGGAGGTGTCTTGAGTTTTATCCAATAGACATCCTCCCCAGTAAAGTGAGTGCTACTTATGTATTTTTTAAACAGTCATATCTGAATTTTTAATACAGAGGTTGTATACTACTTATTCTGATTATAAGGAGGGATTACTCCTATTTCACCATCCAGAGGAGTGGCGCCTTGTAGTGGGTCATAATTCTGATGGTCTATCTGGTTTTTTTTAGGGGCCCTGCACTGAGCCCAAAATACCCATACCCAGAACATGACACTATATCTACAGAGATAACTGTCAGTCACTGATAGCTTTACATGGGGAGGTGTTTTTAGTGATTTATACAGAGAATGCTATAAGTATGTATACAGAGATAGCTGTCAGTCACTGATAGCTGTACATGGGAAAGGTATTATCAGTAATTCATAGTATTTTCTGTGTAAGTTTGTATAGAGAGATAGCTGTCAGTCAGTGATAGCTCTACTCTGGGGAGGTGTTATCAGTGATTGATAGCATTCTCTGGGTAAGTGTGTATACAGGGATAGCTGTCAGTCACTGCTAGCTATACACAGGGGAGGTGTTATTAGTGATTGATGGCATTCTCTGTGTAAGTGTGTATACACAGATAGCTGTCAGTCACTGATAGCTGTACACTGGGGAGGTGTTATCAGTCATTTATCGCATTCTATGCGTAAGTATATACAGAGATAGCTGTCAGCCACTGATAGTTGTACATGGGAAAGGTGTTATCAGTCATTGATCTAACTCTATTAAGGCTTATGGGGGCCATGCTCCTTTCATATGACATAAATATCATGGAAGAATAGCTATTTGAAAGGATTTTTTTTCATCACAACCTTTACTTTATTTATCTGACATATCAAACAGGCATTTTGTGCTTAGTTACACCGAGGGTCCTTTTCAAACTTGCATTTAAGTAAGACTTAGGGTGGTCTTATGACTGTGGATTGGTGCCATGGAGATCCACACAACTACCAAAAAAATGAAGGTCAATATAAATGGTTTTGAAGAAAACATCAGCTCTGTTCTGGAAAATGTTCCTAGACCTGCTTCTATAGGAGATAGTTTGTGATACATCATGGCACTGTATGAAAAACATAATCAAAGTAATTAAAAAAAAACTGAAAAGAATGGAGCTATTTTTAATTTCTGTACAAACCTGTCCCTTATGAACTTACCCTCCTTTCTCTGACCTGATGTGTGTATAGATTATACAATGCAATTAAAACAAGTGCAGCGACCTGGAGGGGGAGGAGAGGAGGCTTTGAGGAGTGATAATGGCTATGATGGTGGTAGTAATACTCACAGGTCAATGTGGCAATCCTCTCCCTGGCTCTCCCTATGTCATGCAGTAAATGGAGGGCACACATTTTCTTCTCTCAGGGCACTCCCTGAATTTCTAGGGCTCATGCCTGGTGGTAGTTTGGGTGCCCTTGATGGTGGATAGTTGTCAGGTTGCAAGGCAGGAGGTCAGATGTAGGGACCATGGATGAATGATGAATGATGGAGACAATAACAATGGCCAATCCATTGGTTGCAATAAAGGAAGTCTATTTTTATTGAATTGATGATAAATGTAGTAATACATATATAGGATTCTGGAATATCACAGTGTAGTTCTTCTCCCAATTGCTGTGTATGGGCAACAGCAATGATCATGGTAATAGTATCTGAGTCACTCTCTAAACACTTTGCAATGTTTCTTAGATAACCACACACTGGTGATATTCTGTACTTGTTAACTCCTTCTTCAATTCCCAGGCTGAGGGACACAGATCTTAGATCTAGATGTTCAGTCCTTCTCAAAGTGTACTTTCCACAGCAGTAAAGTATTTATTGCCATAAATGAGCAGTAACTTATTGTCTGAATCCAGTGAATAACCTTGGTGCTTCTAGACCTTCTATGATTGTCTGTTCTCCTTCTCTCAGGGGTAGTCTCTTAGATAAATAGCTTTCTAGCAGCTGTTCAGTGTCAGGAGTTGTTTCTCCTGCACGAGGCTTCTCTTTGGGGCTACTCACTGATGTAGGTCTTGTCTCTATGTTTTCTTAGTTAAGTGGTTTGTGTCACTTCAGCAAGTGGCATTTATCATGTAGAGAAAGTTAATACAAGGCATTTACTAATGTATTGTGATTGTCCATATTGCTTCCTTTGCTGGCTGGATTCATTTATCCATCACATTATACACTGCTCGATTCCATGGTTATGACCACCCTGCAATCCAGCAGCAGGGTGAAAACGCACTGGCCTCTCTAGTGGCAGGGACTATGGGAGTGCAAATAGGCTGGTGCCCTTTCCTATGGTGTGCAAGCATGACCACCGCTGCTGGATTGCAGGGTGGCTGTAACCATGGAATCCAGCAATGTATAATATGATGGAAAAATGAATCCAGCCAGCAAAGGAAGCAATATGGACAATCACAGTGCATTAGTAAGTGCGTGTTATTAACGTTCTCTACATAATAAATTTTATTTTCTAAAGGGACACAACCCCTTTAAGATTCACTAACCAGGGTGCGGGCTAAGTCCATCACCCTGGTAACCTAACCAGGTGTTAACTATATGTTAACATCACTGAAAACAACTACCTAAAATATAACTTTTATTGGAGATCATAGATAAAAGTCACAAACAGGGGACAAATGATTACATGGACAAACACAGAAAAGAGCTAATGAGGACCAGGCAGAGGACTATTGCTGATGGCTAGAGGTAGGGGCAACACGTATGGATCCCTAATGTCTGTCCCTAGGGTGTCCCTCAAAATATCCTCAGCCCAGAGATGCACCTAGATGGTAGGAGCACTCTGTCCACGTGCCTCGACTACCAGTCCTTATAACGCCCTTGCTAGAGGTAAGTTAAGCCATACAAATACCTGGGTCCTCATATACTAATTACTACATACGATACACATCAAAAACTTGGTATTACATTACTTGTCCTGACGTGTTTCCCCTTATAATTCTAAAGGTTCGCCAGGGGACACAAGTATAGAAATGTGTGTCACAAATACACAGCAAATACAAAACATAACCAAAACCAAAAAACTGGAGCACCCTCAAGCCAACACTTGGCAGTGAGGGAAAACACAATATACGTGTAGTCACTAAATTTAGATAAGAGAGAACCAGTATGGTACTTATCTGGCGATGAACATCAGAATCCACTCACAGACCAATGGTGACTGGCTTGAGGGGCTCCAGGGGGCAAAGAAGATGTGGCTCCAACTAGTCCATTCAAACACACTCTTTTAAACCCCATATGGGGGTGGTCCTTGGTGCTATTAGTTAACTATATGTTGCCCATGCATTGCCATTAGGTATACATAGTGCACCAAGAAATAAGTGCTTTAACAGTAAATCACAGTGCAGCTCCTACTGCTCTATAACATGCTGCATGCAGATTATTTTGCATTTTCATGGTGACATGTTCTCTTTAACTCAGTAACATTAAATGAACCCTTTGCAATGTTCCTCTTGGGTACTGCACAAAGACTCGAAAGTTTGCAGACCAAACTTTTACCGGAGACATGAAAATGTAGCTTTTCTAAGCCAGCTATCAATGCCATTATCGATACAATCATTATTTATACCATTTTCATCATGAATAGTACTGGGAATGTTACTACCACTACAACTACTATACAGGTACATACATTTCCTGTTATTTTTGAAGCATACCGTAGATAAGAATTTCTTGCATCTAGTCCTTGAATCCTGATGTGTCTTGCAGTTCTTGTATAGAGGGAACACCTGTGGTAATTACTGTTGAAGTGGCACTAATTAAATTACATATGCCATATTAAACAAATCCTCAAAAAATAGACTCTTGGGAAAAGCTGGGGTCTGGAATTGAAAAAACTGCCTCGGATTAATAATAAATATGATACACTGTGCTGTCAATTACATACTAACAAATTCTGTAATAGTCCAGCAATACAGGAGGAAAATGTCTGTCATCACGCTGGGAATGAAACGTCAAAACCAGATTGTTGCATTCCATGTGTTAAAACAGCAGCATGACTGTTGTCAAAATATTTATTTTTACGTTAATATATTTCTTACTGGTATTTGTGAAGTAAATACATGTGCCAGGGATTTCTTTACCACAATTCTGGTCATTATTGTAATAATTTACATATCACTGAGGACCCCTTAAGTAATACAAAGCCTGTACTGCAAAAACATTCATTGATTATAGAGTATTGAAACTTTTAATAATAATGCATCAAAAATATCATAAAAATATGGTACAATAGTATGATCCAAACTGATACAAATAATTTATCACATAGGGGATTATTCATCACGTCAAATAACAGAAATAGAGATCACAACCTTGAGGGGTACTAACAAGATAGAGCTAATAATGTAATAGCCCCAATCTTTTACCCTAAGTGCCCTAACAGAGTACTTTCCCCGAAAAGGGTGACCCATTCTGGAAGACACTCCCTTGTATGCCCTGAATGTCTGTATCACCTTTCCTAACGCATTTCCCCCTAGAATAAAAGGTTCAACAGGGGACTTACTTAGGGATGTAAAACAAAGCCATAAATACAAAGAGGAATAATATACCATAGTATGCATTAGTGGCCAGAATAATATAACATACTGAGCCAATTGACAAGACAATGACCAATGCTCCCAATATATCCACTTGCTCAGACCCCACATACTGTGAATGTTTCGAGAAAACAACTGGTGTGATATACCTGTTGCACCCAAAAAACGGATTAAGGGGTTTGATAAACCTACTTCCAGCAAATATTCATTAAGGGGTTCTATATACCTGCTTCCACAAATACTGTTGTTCTATAGGGACTTTGTCACAGGGTCATTTTGAAAATGACACGCAGAGGAACTCTTGGATTGCCCCTTGTCGAGTGTCCTGTCCGAAAGGACGTTCAGTGCAGCAGGGGGGATCGTGCCCTATAAGCGCACTCGCCTAGCTCACGACAGTGTGGACTACCTGACATTTCTAAAAATTAATGAGGCATGGATCTCGGAGAAATTTAACACCTGTGACGACCACGTTTAATTGAATTTCCTCTTTCCCACCCACACATATCTGCCACCACCCAGAACAAAGAATGGTCCCTGTCTTTTCTGTTCGGTGAATGACTAATATTTGAGGCCTGTACTCCACTGACCTCCAGCCACATAATCACTTGATCTTTTTTGTACGGTGAATGCCTAATTGTTGAGGCCTCGGAGGAATTCAACACCTGTGATGACCACGTGTTAACGAATTTCACCTATTATCATTTGGGGTTTATACAAGAGGGGTGATTTCGTTAGCCATGTTTTAATCCAATTTTATATTTTTAATTATTTTAAACATATGTATTTGACATGTATTTGTACTGGCCTGCAGTAAAATTGATATCCAATGACCTTCTAATATACCTCCAGCCACATAATCACTTGATGCTTTATGTCTGGTGAATGCCTAATGTTTGGGGCCTGTACTCCACTGTCCCGCAGTAAAATTATTATCCAATGACCGTCTAATATACCTTCAGCCACATAATCCCTTGATGTTTTCTGTCCGGTGAATGAATAATTTTAGGGGCCTGTAGTCCACTGGCCTGTAGTAAAATGTATATCCATTGACCGTCTAATATACCTCCATCCACATAATCACTTGATCTTTTATGTACGGTGAATGCATAATTTTTGGGGCCTGTAATCTAACTGGCCAACAGTAAAATTGTTATACGGTGACCGCCTAATGTACCCCCAGCCAGATTATCAATTGTTCTTTTCTGTACGTTGAAAGAATACGTTTTGGGGCCTGTACTCCACTGGCCTGCAGTAAAATTGATATCCAATGACCGTCTAATATACCTCCAGCCACATAATCACTTGATGTTTTCTGTCCGGTGAATGCCTAATGTTTGGGGCCTGTACTCCTGTGGCCTAAAATGAAAAATTTCTAGGCTCCAGCAGGGCAAATTTTAGACAGTTTTCCTTTAAGATGCATAAAAATGGCCCCTGAATTAAATACATATTTTTTGTGGGAATTTTTGCCATTGATCCCCCTCTGGTATGTCACTGTCCATGTTGTGGGATGACATGTGCACTTCTAGTAAATATTTGGTGGCAAGGTGACATATTGTGGAGGTAGCAGCAGCATCAGGAGACCACAGAGTGACCCAGTGACAAAGTGTGAAGGTGGGTGGCAATAACAGTACCCGCTGACGTTGGTGGGTGTAAGAAGAAGCACTTGGCATCAAATGTGTGGCATCAGGCGGGTGGCAGCCTCAGAATATTAGCTGAGGCAGGTAGCTATAAGAAGTCGGTCTCTTTTGTCAAAGTGTTGGTGTGACACCAAGAACGATCTAGTCTGATGCTTTAGGCATTGGTGGGTGGAAATCCTGGCTGATCCACACCTGATTCATCTTGACAAAGGTCAGTCTCTCCACATTTAGGGTGGACAAGCGAGTTCTCCTTGGGGTAACGATGGCCCCCGTGTCACTAAACACCTGCTCTGATGCCACACTACTGGGCTGGGCAGGACAGCTTTTCCAGGGTAAACTCAGCCAGTTGCGGCCACAAATCTAGTTTGGCTGCCCAGTAGTCCAGCGGATCTTCAATTATGGCTGGCAGGGTGCACTCCAAGTATGCCACAATGTGTTGGTTCAGGTTCTGCTCTATGTCTAGCTGCTGGTGAGTAGTTTCTTCACTATGCGGATGAAGAAAGCTGCTCATCAGCGACTGTAGACTCAGGCTGATGGAGCTGATACTGCTCCTGTCACCTCACCCCTCCCCAGCAGCCATGACAGTGGGACGTGAGTGCAGATGCCCCCTCCACTCAGATCTGCGAGAGGATGGATGATGGCGCATATAGTCAGCGGCCAACTGACTACATAGGATGTCTCTATAGTAGTTCAGTTTGTCCTCACTCTCAGCTGGTGTAAAAAAGGCACCCATTTTGGACCAGTAGCGAGGGTCCAACAAGGTGGAGAGCCAGAAGTCATCCCTCTGCCAAATGGTGACAATTCAGCTGTCACTACGCAAGCAAGTGAACATGCTATTTGTGCAAGTGACTCAGAGGGACTTGCTGGCTCTGCTGCTGCCTCACGGGCCAGCTGCCACCCTCACTGATGTCCTCTTCAACCGTCTCAGGGTCAGGAGCCTGACCGCTCGCAACACCAGCTCCCACACCACTCTCCTCATCACTACTTAAACGCCTAGAGGAGGAAGCGGCAGATGTCCCCTCCAGATCTTGGCTGGGCAGTAGCTGCTGACTGTCCTCTATTAGCTTGTCCTCGCTGAAAAGTGGATCCGAGCCTATGGCATATAATACTTCTTGCACTGAGGGAACTGAAAATGACAGAGAAAGGTTCAGGTGGGGGCAAAGGGCCTGCTCCCGGACCATGCCAACTAAGCGTCGTGTCAGAGGGACCCACCAACTCTTGGCTGGGGGTGTCTGATGTCACTTGGGACGAAGTGGATGATCGAGTCAACCATTCAAGTACCGCTGGGTTGCTGGTCAAGACACGACCTCTAGATGACACCATGAGCTCAGGCCTCTCACTGCAACCCCTGCTGCCATGCCCCCTAACTGTTCTGCGACCTCTGCCTGCTCCAGAAATATTTAGGCCTTTGACACTCCCCTGTGCAGGGCCTGGCACTTCTCTGTCTGACGTTCTTTTAGATCAAATAAATAAAAAGGAAATTAAAACACCCCAAAATAGTCTCTAATTTTCTCACTTCAGCACACAACGGCTAATAGGCCCTTATTTTTTTTCACATTTCCACAACACAAGGCTTTTGAACATATAAGTGCAACGCTGTACGGCGAATACATTTTTATTTTGCCACTAATACATGGCAAACAGGGCTTTAGAATATATAACTGCACTGCTGAACAGCAATTAGGCCCTAATTTTTTTCTCACTTTTCCACTACACAAAAAGATTTTTAACATATAAGTGCAGCGCTGAACGGCAAATATATTTTTTCTTTTTCCACTAATATACTGCAAAAAGGGCTTTACAACAAATAAATGCACCACTGAACGGCAAATATATATTTTTTGTGCCGCTAATACACGGCAAAAATGGCTTTACAACATATAACTGCACCGCACAAGGGAAAATAAGACGTACTGTAGAAATATTTCCTTGTAAAAAAAACTTTTAATGGCTGTATTAAACAGCACTTGCACCCTAATAAGAACGGTTTGCTGGAATGACAGAGCTGTATAATGGCAATTTGGATCCCCAGTCAGTGCAGCAAGGTGTAATAGGATTGTTCCTATTACCCAGTCTGTAACCTCCCCTACTGAACTCTGTTCTACATAAATGCTGTGGAATGATTCCTCCCTATCCTTTCCCTGCACTTAAAAATCATTTTTTCACTACAATCAAGTCTTTCCTATGAACTGACCCTAGCGCCTACAGACATCTCTCCCTTCACTAAGTACGCTGGTAAATGAATCTAAGATGGCTGATGCTGTTTATAGGGCTGTGACATTACAGGGCTGGCTGCTGATTGGCTGCATGCATGGCATTATGGGTGATCCAACCTTCCCAGAGTTCCTTTCTCCATGTCCTCACACGTGCAGCAGCCATTTTAGGAAAAAATTTGATTTGTTACCACAAAGCATGAGGAAATTCAGCTTCGGCATGAATCAAATTTTTCCAGAAATTTGGATAGAATTCCACTTCGTCGGCTTCAATTCGCTCATCTCTAGTCAGACCTAGGAAAATGGTAAATGGTGCTCGTTTTTTTATTTGTTCAAAATTGTACAATAGGGTTCAAATTCCTGGAAGTGTTTGTAACATAGAAATGATTTATCTTAACTGGGCAAATGGCCAAAGTAATGGAAAATTTTTACAAATGTATGATTATGCATTTAGGAGAAGCAAACCTCTGGGTATCGTACTGGCAATTCTGCGTTAGCCAGGTCCTTCTGAAGATATAGATTTAGGGGATCTGCTTTCTAACAGTGTCATAATGAGTGTGGTCAGGTAGTAGAGAAAGTAAGTCGGATGCTTGGCTGCATAGCTACAGATATAACCAGTAGAAAGAGGGAGATTGTGATCTTACTGTAGAAAGATCTAGTGAGACCACATCTGGAGTACTATGTTCATTTTCACAGACCTCACCTACAACAAAATTACACTATAACTATCATATTGGTGTGGATCTGACACCTCTCTCTACCAGCCATTCTGCAGTAGCTCCAGCTCCTGAATTCAGTGCCATAACTACTTAGTTCTCTCTGTTGTGCAGTGAATGGAGATGGTGGTCAGGGGCGGACACAGACAGCAGACGGCCGAGGGCCCCTGTGCAAAGAATGTGCCTGCCCCCCCCCCCCCCCCCTTTGTGGCAAGGGGCAAGGGTGCACCTAGCCTTTCTGCTTGCCAGAGGCAAAAATTTATGACCTATTCTGAGGATAGGCCATTAATATGTAAATCCTGAAAACCCATTTGATAAGAAACTAAACAAGAGAACAAGGGGACATAACCTGAAATTAGATAAGGAGGAGATCAGAAGCAATGTCAGAAAATACTATTTTACTGAGAGTAGTAGGTGCTTAGAACAAACTTACAGGTGATGTGGTTGGAAATTCTACCCTAAATGAACTTAAACCTTTTCAGGATAAACATATATCTATTTTATGACAAAAATAAAAAAGAAATGAAATGGAAGGGCAGACAATGTGGTCTTTATCTAGAGTTAATCTTCTAGGTTCTATGCAAACTATGAAGAGGTTTATAAAAAGTGTGCAAACTCCAGTAGTGCCCAGAGTAACAAATTATATTACAGGTTGTAAAATGAAAACATGATTGGTTGTCATGGGTATTCCGCCGCTATTTTTCTCTAGGTCTACTTTTAGTAATGGTTTTCATGTTTCACAAAAAACTATGCAATAAATGTAATAAAATGTAATCAAAAACTATATGAAGGTGCTTCCAGACATCCATATTATATTTTGGGCATTTGTTGTGGTGTTGCCATAAGGGTGTTGTAAAAAAATGACAAAACTTCAAGCATTTTTGCTGATATTTTATTTAATCTATTTTTGCCATGCATATATTTTTTTTTTAAGGAGGATTTGTTTCTTGGAAGCACACTAAAGAGTGCCATACATAAAGCATTTTTAATTCTATATTATCCAAAATATGCACCAAAAGTTAGAACACCATAGAAAAACACCATAGAAAATACACTGGGAGAATTTATCAAGTAGGGTGTTTTATATGATAGCTATAGATGTGCCTAATTATGAGATGGTATAGATTTGAATCAAAATTTACACTAGTTTCAGGTGTAAATTATAGTAAATCTGTCGGGTTGTGAGAGGTCATGCTCCTCGGCCCCTATGCCTACTTTCAGAAAAGTCTCAAGCTTGACATAAGACCCAAAACAGAAGAGTCATAGGATTTTGGTGAAAATTATGATTGGGCAAAATTTAGCAATTCTTTACTCCACTTTATTGCACATAGGTGTTGATAGAGTTTGTAGAGTTTCTGTTAACATTTGACCACAGCGTTTTATGGAAAAATGCTATGTGGCAATATCTGATACCTTCTAAAGAAGTCCATGGGGTCTACTTATAGATGTACCTTAGTACAGTAAGTCGAGAACTGTATATTACCCAGTACTCTACGTGTGTATAAATATATATATATATATATATATATATATATATGCATATATGTGTATATATACCGTATTTTTCGCCCTATAAGATGCACCAGCCCATAAGACGCACCTAGGTTTTTTAGGAGAAAAAAATAAAAATATTATTTTTTTAACCAAAAGGTGTGCTTTTGGTGGGTTTTGAATTAATGGTGGTCTGTGCATGACACTACTATGGGGGGATCTGTGGATGGCACTGTTATGGGGGGATCTGTGGGTGGCACTGTTATGGGGGGATCTGTGGGTGGCACTGTTATGGGGGGATCTGTGGGTGGCACTGTTATGTTGGGATCTGTGGGTGGCACTGTTATGTTGGGATCTGTGGATGGCACTGTTATGTTGGGATCTGTGGATGGCAATGTTATGGGGGGAGCTGAGGGGGGCACTGTTATGAGGGGGATCTGAGGGGGGCACTGTTATGGGGGGATCTGTGGATGGCACTGTTATGGGGGTGATCTGTGGATGGCACTGTTATGGGGGGGTGATCTGTGGATGGCACTGTTATGGGGCGGTGATCTGTGGATGGCACTGTTATGGGGCGGTGATCTGTGGATGGCACTGTTATGGGGCGGTGATCTGTGATGGTACTGTTGTGGGGGGTGATCTGTGGATGGCACTGTTATGGGGGAGTGATCTGTGGATGGCACTGGTATGAGGGGGTGATCTGTGGATGGCACTGTTATGAGGGGTGATCTGTGGGTGGCACTGTTATGGAGTGAGATCTGTGGATGGCACTGTTATGGGGGGTGGTTCTCGGGGGTGGAAGTGAGTGAGCGGCGGGGCCGGAGTACAGTGACCGCACCACCCTGCTGTATTTGCATGACACCGGCCCCTCCTCCCTCCCCCGTCCAGCTGATACATCGCAGACTGCAATGTAAAATGGCAGCATTCGCCCCATAAGATGCAGGGAAAAAAGTGTGTCTTATGGGGCGAAAAATACGGTATATATATATATATATATATATATACACACACAGTTGCAAGAAAAAGTATGTGAACCCTTTGGAATTATATGGATTTCTGCACAAATTGGTCATAAAATGTGATCTGATCTTCATCTAAGTCACAACAATAGACAATCACAATCTGCTTAGACTAATAACACAAATAATTAAATGTTACCATGTTTTTATTGAACACACCATGTAAACATTCACAGTGCAGGTGGAAAAAGTATGTGAACCCTTGGATTTAATAACTGGTTGAACCTCCTTTGGCAGCAATAATTTCAACCAAACGTTTCCTGTAGTTGCAGATCAGACGTGCACAACGGTCAGGAGTAATTCTTGACCATTCCTCTTTACAGAACTGTTTCAGTTCAGCAATATTCTTGGGATGTCTGGTGTGAATCGCTTTCTTGAGGTAATGCCACAGCATCTCAATCGGGTTGAGGTCAGGACTCTGACTAGGCCACTCCAGAAGGCGTATTTTTTTTCTGTTTAGGCCATTCTGTTGTTGATTAACTTCTATGCTTTGGGTCGTTGTCCTGTTGCAACATCCATCTTCTGTTGAGCTTCAGCTTGTGGATAGATGGCCTTAAGTTATCCTGCAAAATGTCTTGATAAACTTGGGAATTAATTTTTCCTTCGATGATAGCAATCCGTCCAGGCCCTGACGCAGCAAAGCAGCTCCTCACCATGATGCCCCCACCACCATACTTTACAGTTTTGATGAGGTTTTGATGTTGGTGTGCTGTGCCTCTTTTTCTCCACACATAGTGTTGTGTGTTTCTTCCAAACAACTCAACTTTGGTTTCATCTGTCCACAGAATATTTTGCCAGTACTGCTGTGGAACATCCAGGTGCTCTTGTGCAAACTGTAAACGTGCAGCAATGTTTTTTTGGACAGCAGTGGCTTCCTCTGTGGTATCCTCCCATGAAATCCATTCTTGTTTAGTGTTTTACGTATCGCTAACAGGGATGTTAGCATATGCCAGAGACTTTGTAAGTCTTTAGCTGACACTCTAGGATTCTTCTTCACCTCATTGAGCAGTCTGCACTGTGCTCTTGCAGTCATCTTTACAGGACGGCCACTCCTAGGGAGAGTAGCAGCAATGCTGAACTTTCTCCATTTATAGACAATTTGTCTTACCGTGGACTGATGAACAGCAAAGCTTTTGGAGATACTTTTCTAACCCTTTCTTACCTTTATGCAAGTCAACAATCCTTAATCATAGGTCTTCTGAGAGCTCTTTTGTGAGAGGCATCATTCACATCAGGCAATGCTTCTTGTGAAAAGCAAACCCAGAACTGGTGTGAGTTTTTTATAGGGCAGGGCAGCTGTAACCAACACCTCCACTCTCATCTCATTGATTGGACTCCAGTTGGCTGACACCTCACTCCAATTAGCTCCTGGAGATGTCATTAGTCTAGAGGTTCACATACTTTTTCCACCTGCCCTGTGAATGTTTACATGCCATGCCCTCTGCACTTTGATTGACAGGGCCAAGCACAGGCCAAGCCTGTCCCTGTCAATGAAAGTGGATAGGGTGCGACAGTTGTAGAGAGAGCAGAGCCTCTAGGTGTAATGGCAACACCCCCATTGCTCCTAGAGGTCAATTTACATATATCAAATCTTAATTTTTCTCAGTAATGCCAGCACATATGAACATGGGGCCAACACAGATGTCTTCAGCTGCCAAGTGCACATGTAACAGGTCAGCCAGTTACATTGGTACAAATCTGCTGACAGATGGTCTTTAAAACCACTAACTGTCACGGCTGTAAGTGAGAAACAAGAGCCTACACAGTGAAAATCAACTGACCGGACCCAAACTAGGGAGGATAAAGGGTGACCCCTGTCAGACCCTAAAAGCTCTCCCTAAGCTGCTCAGCCTATGCGAACACCCCAATGATGATTGCATATCCTCGTACCTCAACTATATAACACCTGAACACCCTACAATAGTGAGGGGACACGACCACCGGCTCCCTACACTAGACACGGAGGGAGTCAGGGTCACCTGGGATCCAGCAAACAGAAAATCACAAATGAATGTACACTCAACTGAAGGAGTTGCAGCTGCAGTGAAAACAGATCCAAAGTCAGCAGACAATATCCGAAGTACTTTCTACCACCACATTTTGACCTAATTAGCTGTCTGACACTAGCGATCTGCTAGTGTCTGCTGTACCTAACCATGCTATTGTAATCCCTTTTTCTGCAGCGGTTACCCTAAAAAACAAACTTTTATTGCTATGCAAATGAGCCTCTAGGTGCTATGGGGGCGTCTTTTTAGCACCTAGAGGCTCCGTCAACTCACCATGTCTGCCGCCCAGCGCGTCCCTCCAGACCGCCCATCTCTAGATTGACAGCCTCTACCGCGGCTGAATTCTCGTGCCTGCTCAGGCGCAGTGGAGATACGCAGGCGCAGTGAGCGGTCTGACAGTCACTGCGCCGAATACAGACGCACAGTCTGTATTTGGCACAGGCGCAGTGACTGTCAGACCGCTCACTGCGCCTGCGCATCTCCACTGCTTGAGGCCGGGCGTCTTCTGTTCCTGGGAGCACTCTGACGTCATCGGTGCAGGCGCAGCGGAGATGCTGGCGCAGTGAGCGGTCCGACAGTCACTGCGCCTACGCCGAATACAGACGAACACGGCGCAGGCGCGAGAATTCGGCCGCGATGGAGGCTTTCAATCTAGAGATGGGCGGGCTGGAGGGACGCGCTGGGCGGCAGACATGGTGAGTAGACGGAGCCTCTAGGTGCTGAAAATACGCCCCCATAGCACCTAGAGGCTCATTTGCCTTTAGGGTAACCGCTGCAGAGAAAGAAATTACAATAGCATGGCTAGGTACAGCAGACACTAGCAGATCGCTAGTGTCTGACAGCTAATTTGGTCAAAATGTGGTGGTAGAAACCCTTTAATATGGGGAAAGGGGAGGTGATTTGAATTTTTACTCCCCCTAGGAGACTTTTACATGTGATCGTCTGATCATTTCTCCCATAGTACTGCCAATGATTTAACGTCGCAGCCTATAGAAAAATTCACTATGTATTACATTGCAGTCGAAGACTCTAGATCCTTTAAAAGGCCCCAGGATGCCACAGCAACCGTATAGCTCCCTCAATCTCAGCACAGGAGAGGCATTAGGCCCTGGGAGCACAGCACTGCAGGGGCAACCCTCTCATGGTTGCAATTGACCATGGTCAGCATATGGGAGATTCACTATGTATCTGAATGGCTCCCTTGAATGTCTCCCTCAATTTCAGCACAGCAGAACCATTCACCCTGGGAGCACAGCAACATTCTCAAATGACACGGTTGCAAATAACCATGGTAACTGTGGGATTAAATGTTTATGATCGGTGTTATCGCCAATCACAAACTTTGCCTCTGTTATCTATTGTGTAAAACAGCAGACACCCAGTGGCTATGGTACCTGCTCAGATCCTGAGAGGAAACCATCTTAAAAATCTGACATGCACTGTACATGTATGATGGATGTCAGCAAGGGAATAATATTGCTAAAAAAATATAACGGAGAAAAGCCGATTACAAATAGGGAAGGCTGAGTATTCAGCCTGCAATTGTGGGAGGGGCGGAAGGTCTTTATATTTCCCTGCCTACCAGTCACCTGTGCACGCGCGTTTCCGGTGCTGAGGGGCGTTCTTGAACCAAACCTGCGCGCTGCGACGAGTCCCAAGGAGCTGCTTGGGTAAGTATCCCCACCTCACCGCAATATGATCCAGCCTGTAGCCAGCATACGGTTAAGTGCCACTACACACGCCACGGGCATCTTCCCCGCTGTTCAGGCCAAATCCCGGAGTAATGGCGCATCGCAGTCTGCGCACTTCAGGACGCCGGCGTGGTCACTAGGCGGCCGGTTCCCGGGCCACCGCAAAAAAATATAAATAATACTAAATCTTTTCCCACATCATTCAAGGGGCGAAAGTAGCAGCGCTCACCCAGCCATACATTATGTAGCAAACCATCCGATGTGTGCAGTTTCATCCCACTGACAGTTCATATCCCACACACAGTCATCTCGGTTAACTGGTGCAACAGTTGCTGTCATATCCCTACCCTTGATGGACAGTCACATTCATCGTCCATCAGCCATGCCAGATCCTGGCCACTGCCAGCTAATTAATTTCCTCACCCTCACTACCATTCAGACTCACGAATCTCGCCCAGCACCCTCCCTAGTTCAGGTACCTGCCCAGGCGCTCCAGCACTGCACTCATCCACACCAGTCGCTCGCCACAGGTTCGGTTCCACACACGTTTTTCCAAAAAAACAGGCTCCCTTTTTCTCGCCTGTCACGCTGTTCAAGACTACGTTCTTCGAGTTCAAATGTCCATCCCCAGCCACATTTTCAGGCTCATGTTCTTTCCATTTCATGTCTACCGCCTGTTCCGTCATCCAGGTTCACGTTTGTCAAGTCAATTTCCAGGCGGTCACGTTCCTGGCTTACGTTTGTTAAGTTAGTGTCTAGCCGGTTACATTTCCCAGGCTTACATATGTTTAAGTTAATGTGTAGCCGGTCACGTTTCCAGGCTTACGTTATTAAAGTTTAAATCCAGCCGGTCATGTTCCAGGCTTACGTTTGTTAAGTTAAATGTCCAGCCGGTCACGTTAACAGGCTTACGTTTGTTAATTTACCTTCATTTGCCTGTTTTCATTACTCAGGCCACGTTTGTTTATTTCAAAGCCTATCGCCTGTCATGCCTTTCAGGCCCATGTTCGTCAAGTTAACATTTCACCGTCACGTTCTATCCACCTAGTGCCTTGTCTCAGGTACATTATTTACCAGGGTAATGCATGTTGCCTGTTATGTTCCACGCTCTCTTTTGTTAAGGTAAATCATAGCCTGTCATGTCACTCAGGTTCAGTTTGATAATCCAATCACCAGCCGGTAAGGTAGGTCGCTGGGCACCTCTTCTAGACATTGCTCCTGTTCATGACATTGTTTTTCTCCTATTATGTTTTTTTAGCATGTCCAGACCACATTCACAGTCATTTAGGCTTACGGTCGTTCTCCATACGTCATCCGTGCTTTTTCAGGTTTATGCAAACTCGGATCCAGGTAAAAAAAAAAAAAAAAAAAAAACAAACAGGTTTTTCACTACCTGTCCATACACCATGCTTTCTCGCTGGCACATCTTGCCAAATTCACCACCTTTCTACGCCGCCGACTCACTGTCATATGCTGTCAGAATAATCGCTTGGCTTCACTCCACAGTGTAATCATGTCACACCTATCAGATATCGAGTCCCAGAAACAGCAGTTTCAGAACACGCCAGCAACATGTCTTTAAGGAGCTGGACGATCCCTAAATTGATCGCCAAATTGAATAGAAGAGGGATTCGTCATCCAGCATCCGCCCGGAAGGCCGAGTTATATAGGCTTCTGGTTACAGACTCAACCGCTCCAGCATTTGAGCAGGTTTCTATGTCAACAATACAACTTTCTCTGGTGCAGTTGCATTCTGCTATTAACAACATCTCCAGCTTGGTCACAGACATACAGAACAGACTGCTTGCAGTGGAAGCCAGGGCCCCCGCTTCCAGCTATCCAGCCTCACGTATTCCAGGTCCCTCCACTTTCCGCTCACTCTCCTCAGGTAGGTTCTCCTGTGCACCTGACATAGCCCCGTCACATTTCGTCCCTGACACTATTAAAAGGGACATCCTAGCAGGCAAGGATGTAAACCTTGCATTCATTCTCATCGCCACCCATGACTTGCTAGATAGCAGAACCATCGCCTGCGGCAATGTTTCCATAGTGCTCAAGTCCAAAGATGCCCGTCTCAATAAGAAACTCACCATTCCAGAGTTCGTACTGGCATTCAGTCTTTTCAGAGACATCATATGTTCAGCGCAGCCAGGTAGATGGGAAGAATTGGATGCTTATTTATACAGGGTCACGGATCTGGGGCACAAATACGATAAGCATGCTTTTTATGATTACCATCGTTGCTTCTCCGCTAAAGCTGATGCCGCACTAGCCCAGTTTCGACATGTCACATCATGGACATGGAGGTGTTTTGCAGGCATTTTGCAGGGCTCAAGGCCCCAGCATGCGCCACCTGTCAGTCCATACTTCATTCATCCGAATGGTGTCCCAACCTGGGTTCCACCTCTCAAGAAAGATATTTTTCGCCTAAATCCTTCCCAACAGTAGACAAATTAGGCGGACCCATAGTCTTTCTAGGCAAAACCCAGATATGCAACAATTATAATTTGTCGGTTTGTAACTACAATAAGTGTAGGGCCCTCCATGTTTGCTCGGTCTGTTTCAGGGCCCATCCTCAATCCACCTATCTTCAAAGGTCATCAAGGAATACATGACTAGCCGGGGTCAACGTGGACCTGTTAACATCCCTCTTACAAGACCATCACAATCCCAATTTTGTACAATTCCTAGCGTCTGGGTTCAGAAAAGGTTTTCATACAGGGTTGGTAGCTCTGCCTCAATCCACCTGGGAGGGCCCTAACCTCCTTTCTGCACTCAAGGACCCGGATTCAGTCGATACCCTAATCCAATCTAAATTACAAAAGGGCTTCCTTATAGGGCATTTTTCCATGCCCCCTTTCGATTCTTGGAGGGTCAATCCCATCAGGCTGGTAAGCAAAAAATTTTCTAATAAAAAACGCTTAATATACGATCTCTCAGCACCTCATGCTTCTGGTACACCCAGCCTCAACTCCCTCATTCCTTCTGAAGAATTCTCCATGCAATACTCTTCCATAGACAAGGCCATTCAGCTTATCATTCAGGTGGGCAGAGGAGCCTGGTTGTCCAAAGCTGTCATTGCTGACGCATAAGTTGCTACCAGTTCACCCACAGCTATGGTAATTTTATGGGGTCAAATGGATGGGTTGCTATTACTTTGCAAATCGTTTAACCTTTGGGTCCAAAAGCAGCCCGTGGTTTTTCGATCAACTCGCCCAGGCCCTCCACTGGATTTTGGTTAATCATGCCGGCTGCTCCATGGTTATCCATTATCTGGACGATTTCCTATTAATAGAACATCCAAGCCATAGTCCCGACAAACTCAACAACCTCTTAAAAATTTTCTCTGAGTTAAATGTCTCTGTAGCACAATCAAAGGTCGAAGGTCCCTCCACTTTGGTAACCTTTCTGGGCATTGTACTAGACACCGAAACAATGCAAGCCAGGCTGCCAGAAGACAAACTAGTCAAAATCAAAGAAACCATTGCCAAATCAGTGATTTCCAGGACACTCAATAAATTAGAGCTGCAATCATTATTGGGGATGTTAAATTTTGCCTCCAAAGTCATGCCACAAGGCAGGGCATTCATATCCAGACTACTCCAACTGCTCCCCACAGCCCCCGTACAGGATCCCCCCATTCGCTTAGACAACGAGGTCTTAGCCAATTTATCTATGTGGAATTTCTTCTTGTCTAGTTGGAATGGCATTTCCCTGTTCATTTCACATTCAGGGGGTACAAAATCTCGTGGCAGATGCGTTATCACTTTTCAATTTCCCCGCTTTCTTTCAGGCAATGCCGGAGGCAGGGGGCGTAGCTAGAAGTGCAAATTTTTGTATGGGCCCCCCTCCCCCTGCTTGCTTTGCAACTCCCTCCTGCTATGTAAACCCCACTCATTTGGCTAGTCACGATCTAGACCAGGGGGGCTCAGACAAGGGCCGATAACCTAATTAACATAAAAATTAAATACGGATTCTTGTACTCAGCATGATCAACTCTACCAGGCAGTATGGTTTACTAGGGTTGATCATGCTGACACATGCTCTTTAATATTGAAAATTCTAAGACTTACTACTCCTCCTGTTCTTCATCATGACTACGGTGTTGAGGAACTTCAAGATCTCCACTTCCTTCTGGAAGAAAACTAAAAATTATTTATACCCCTGAATAATAATACATTTAGTGACTATATATTACCCGCATACAGAGACTAAATACCACCATATTGCATAATAGCTCATACCATGACTGTATAACAAACACTCCAACGTTATAGCCCCATATCATGACTGGATAACAGTGACTGGATAACACCGCCATACAGTGACTGGATAACACCGCCATACAGTGACTGGATAACACCGCCATACAGTGACTGGATAACACCGTCATACAGTGACTGTATAACACCGCCATGCAATGACTAAAGAACACCAGCATACAGTAAATGGATAACATGGCCATAAAGTGACTAGATAGCACCACCATACAGTGACTGGATAGCACCACCATACAGTGACTGGATAGCACCACCACACAATGACTGGATAATGTCGCCATACAATGACTGGATAATGCCACCATACAGTGACTGGATAACGCCACCACACAATGACTGGATAATGTCGCCATACAATGACTGGATAACACCACCATACAGTGACTGGATAACAGAGTATAAGGGGGCACAGTACACGAACAGGGGCACAGTGTAGAGTATAAGAGGTGCAGGGGTATCTCCTTATACTCCTGTAATATGCCTCCTACATGGTATTATAATGGGACATAGTGCAGGGAATAGGACACAGGGCAGGGGGCACAGTACAGGGTGGTCGACAAATACACGGTAGTGGGCCCAGTACAGGGCAGGGGGCACAGTACCGCATAGGGTGCACAGTACAGGGTAGGTGGCACAGTACAGGGCTGGGGGCACAGGGCAGGGGGCATAGTACAAGGAAGGGGGCACATACTCACCATTTTTGGTCAGGCTGGCAGGAGATCGGCATGAGACAGAAGCTGAGGGAAAAAGTGTGCAGGGATTCTGCAAGTCTGCAAATTCTCCGGCTATCAGCAGGTTAAACACAGACACGATCTTCTTTGACTGCAGACAGATCACACAGGAAGCTGTGCACTGGCCAGGCTGAAGATAGTGCTCAGCTCAGCAACCAAGGGCACAAGCTGCCTGGTACTTAGCCCCGAGGCACAACACTACGCGGGGACATACCTGAAAAGTTTTCAGGTATCTCCCCCAAAAGCCCAGTGACTGATGTGCACATGTACACTGCGCTGCTGTGCTGCTGCCATGGAGCTCCTCTTGCATGTTTCTCCCACCTGTGTGTCACGACTGAGGATGGGGGAAACCCTCAGCCGTGCGATTCCAGAAGATGTTTGGTCACTGCTTGGCCAGGATGACAGAATTAGGGAGCAGGTCACCTCCTATCGCGTCCCTAATACTGACCCTGACTCCTAACCGTATGAGCCAACCCTGATGGTAGGAGGGCTCATACACCGGAACCTAGGGTCCCTACTAGCCCTCAGGATTGCCCTGGACTATGAGCAGGAGGAACAGGAGTCTCACTGGCCAAGTTGCAAGGAGAAAGGGAACATAAACAGACATATGGATATGACAGGTGAACCAAACAGTTCCACACTAACCTGCCACAGCTGACTGGAACCTATGCTCAGATACGTTGTCCACACAAATACTAAGGAGACAGCACAGACATCTAAACACACAGATAACCAGGACATCCATAGCTGCAATAAATATAGAAAGGAAAACAACATCAACATAACATCACATATAAACTTATGACCACAAGGGTGGCCCTCACTGGCAGATGGTAAATAAACCAGGAGGATGACTCCAGCTTAACAACAAGGCTGGAGTACCCCTCAGACTTCTGAACTCAGCAGAAGCTAAATAGCCAGTAGCCACACCCACACACAGGGAAGGGAGTTAACCCTTGCAAAGACCAGAGAGGGTAAGGTAGCCACTTAAAGGGGAAGTGCACCCATACATAAACCTCGTGCACAACAAACAGGGAAAGTGCACACATACATAAATCCCGTGCACACCAAACAGACAAAAGGCACACCTACAATGACAGGTTGCCAGGTGCAACCGCATGCCCTTGACAGCAGGCTGCCTAGCAACAGCTCAGGCTGCTATACTGACAATAACAACATGTTGCCAGCGGCAACCACAGGTGAGGCAAACATACTTCAGCCCTTACCTGTGATTGACAACAAGACAAGACCACAGGCAACTGCATGCGGTTCCGGGAGTCACGGCCATGACCATGGTAGTGACACTGTGGCACCCAACTACTCCTCAGGTCAGGTCAGTAGGCGGGTCTAATTAGACCAGCAAGATGCTGGCGGGGGGCCCCCGCTGTATGTGTAGGGGCAGCCGATGTATGTGAAGGGGCATCAATCAACACTGCCAGGAATTACAAAATGTACTCCACTTGCCGGAATTACACGCCGGATCCGGAAAAACGCAAGTGTACTGAAAGCATTTGAAGACGGATCCGTCTTCAAAATGCTTTCAGTTTTACTATGGCACCCAGGACGCTATTAAAGTCCTGGTTGCCATAGTAGGAGCGGGGAGCGGGGGAGCGGTATACTTACAGTCCGCGCGGCTCCCGGGGCTCTCCAGAGTGACGTCAGAGCGCCCCATGCGCATGGATGACAAGCCATGCACATGGATGATCACGTCATCCATGTGCGTGGGGCGCCCTGATGTCACTCTGGAGCGCCCCGGGAGCCGCACGGACGGTAAGTATGCTGCTCCCCCGCTCCCCGCTACACTTTACCATGGCTGCCAGGACTTTAGTGTCCCGGCAGCCATGGTAACCATTCAGAAAAAGCTAAACGTCAGATCCGGCAATGCGCCGAAATGACGTTTAGCTTAAGGCCGGATCCGGATCAATGCCTTTCAATGGGCATTAATTCCGGATCCGGCCTTGCGGCAAGTCTTCAGGATTTTTGGCCGGAGCAAAAAGCTCAGCATGCTGCGGTATTTTCTCCGGCCAAAAAAACGTTCCGTTCCGGAACTGAAGACATCCTGATGCATCCTGAACGGATTTCACTCCATTCAGAATGCATTAGGATAAAACTGATCAGGATTCTTCCGTCATAGAGCCCCGACGACGGAACTCTATGCCGGAAGAAAAGAACGCAGGTGTGAAAGAGCCCTAAGGAGCATACTAAAGAGTTCCAAGAATCCATGTCCAGGTAGACAACCAGTTTCAGGAAAGCTATTTAGAAAACTTTCCACCTCCCTAGACAGCAATCCTTTTGGGCCCTATACCAGTACAATTATCAAAGCAGCCATGTATCTCTATTGTTTACGGCTTTTTAAGACCTGGGGAGTTCACTTGCTCCTCTCCCAGGGTCAAAGGCTTGTCCATAAATCAATTGGTATGGCACAGTAATTATTTCACATTATACCTATCTTCCACCAAAACTTATCAAGTCGGGGCCCCCGATAAAAATAAATTATTTCCAGACATTCAATGATTGGTGCCCTGTCATGGTCTTAAAAAAATGATTGTTCATGTTTTGGGCAAAAAAATTATTGTTCATGTTTTGATCAACTCCTCGCCAGATAGCCTGTTGCTTCCCTTTAAAAATTGACCTTTTACGTCAACGCAGTTCATCACCCACATTCGCACACTGGCTTCAGGTCAAGGCTTCAACTCCAAATTCATCTCCGGACATTACTTCCTTATCTGAGCTGCATCTTCGGCTTCCAGACATGTGGTTCAAGCCCACATCATCCGTAAAATGGGCCACTGGCAATCATCCTGTTTTGCTCGTTATGTTCCAAATCCACAGGTAGAAATATCCAAAGCTTTTTCCAGCCTGGCATTGTAAGTTGTTGTTATCATCTCAATAAATTCCTATACACTAAATGGTTTGGTTTTTGCCCCCTTATAGGCATACCCACGTTCATGGCTAAGGGCACACCACCAGCCATCTTAGATAGGTTTGGTATTAGTAAGTCAGATAGGCACCTTGCCTCTAGTCAGGTTCCTTGTCTCCTGCAGCCATGACCACAAATAGGGATGGCTGAGTATTCAGCCTGCAATTGTGGGAGGGGCAGAAGGTCTTTATATTTCCCTGCCTACCAGTCACCTGTGCGTGCGCATTTCCGGTGCCCCCCCCCCTCCCCATTCTTCCATATCTCCCTAGAGTATGCCCCCTTATAGGCATACCCACGTTCATGGCTAAGGGCACACCAACAGCCATGTTAGATAGGTTCGGCATTAGTAAGTCAGATAGGCACCTTGCCTATAGTCAGGTTCCTTGTCTCCTGCAGCTATGACCACAATAAATATTTACTAAATATAACAAAACAGTATTTGTTATCCCTGTAATGATATCCCATGCAATATAGCAAACTTATTGAGGTGCATTTACTAAAGTGTTTACCCCACTGTTGTAGCATACAGAAGTAGCAAATTATGGCTCACACCATATTTGCATCTTTTTTATTAATCTTTTCAGGAGTGGAGATTAGCAGGTGGGGCTTCTTTAATATAATTGTTCCAGAGATGGGACTAATTTATTAAGATGCATTTGCCCCATAAAAAATTAGGCACATCTTATTCCAGTGGAGGTGGACTAAGACTTGATAAATATTCTCCATTATTTATGGTGAAACGTGTCTCCTTTGCAAGGCAGATCTGTAGCATAATGGCAAGTCTTCAGATGCCTGTACATATTTGTTTTGTAAAATTTTAAGTGCTGGGAGAGGACCCCTCTTGCAACCAACTCATATTGAGCAAGAGACACTCATATTCATTAATATTCACAGCTCTGAAGTAAAAATTAACGAGGATGCCAATGTCAGAAACCCAAAGTGGCTGGGCCCCTGACTGCAGTATTGCACTGATGTCAACCCTGTGTGTATATGCAATATATTTATACAGTATACTGTATTTGTTTGCATAGAGATATACAGTATACACTCACCTAAAGAATTATTAGGAACACCTGTTCTATTTCTCATTAATGCGATTATCTAGTCAACCAATCACATGGCAGTTGCTTCAATGCATGTAGGGTTGTGGTCCTGGTCAAGACAATCTCCTGAACTCCAAACTGAATGTCAGAATGGGAAAGAAAGGTGATTTAAGCAATTTTGAGCGTGGCATGGTTGTTGGTGCCAGACGGGCCGGTCTGAGTATTTCACAATCTGCTCAGTTACTGGGATTTTCACACACAACCATTTCTAGGGTTTACAAAGAATGGTGTGAAAAGGGAAAAACATCCAGTATGCGGCAGTCCTGTGGGCTAAAATGCCTCGTTGATGCTAGAGGTCAGAGGAGAATGGGCCGACTGATTCAAGCTGATAGAAGAGCAACGTTGACTGAAATAACCACTCGTTACAACCGAGGTATGCAGCAAAGCATTTGTGAAGCCACAACACGCACAACCTTGAGGCGGATGGGCTACAACAGCAGAAGACCCCACCGGATACCACTCATCTCCACTACAAATAGGAAAAAGAGGCTACAATTTGCACAAGCTCACCAAAATTGGACTGTTGAAGACTGGAAAAATGGTTTCTTGAACATGACAATGAGTTCACTGTACTAAAATGGCCCCCACAGTCACCAGATCTCAACCCAATAGAGCATCTTTGGGATGTGGTGGAACGGGAGCTTCGTGCCCTGGATGTGCATCCCTCAAATCTCCATCAACTGCAAGATGCTATCCTATCAATATGGGCCAATATTTCTAAAGAATGCTATCAGCACCTTGTTGAATCAATGCCACATAGAATTAAGGCAGTTCTGAAGGCAAAAGGGGGTCCAACACCGTATTAGTATGGTGTTCCTAATAATTCTTTAGGTGAGTGTATATCTGTATAAAAATAGAGTATATTCACACAGATTAAATATTTAAATACATCAACTTGCATTGTGGATAATTTTGGGGCCAGGACAGTTGGCTGCTCTTATAAGGAGGGTTGTGGAACATGAGATGGGAAGAAAGCAGGAGGTAATCTGCTCTGCTCAGTTTGCATGCTCTTTCTGTCAAAGGCACACTGAGGTTATCACTCACTCAGACTGTGATGGACACACTCCCAACTGGTAACACGCAGCTGGACCTTCAAACTCATAACTTCTAGAAGTAATAATAAACAAATTGAACATCATAGAGTGCTCCAGAATAGATGTTCCAAAATTGTTACTAAAACATACATGTGAAGAGAGGTTACAGGCTCTCTTTAAAAATGTTATGTAAGCTTTTGCCTCTATATGTTACCTACTTGCTGTTTATTTATCCAGATAGTTTTGAAATAAATGGCTCCTTATACAGAACGGAAAAAAAAATGTTCGTGTGCAAGAGGCCTACAATGGACAAGAATAGGACATGTTCTATTTTTTTGCTGGGCTATGGAACAGACATACTGATGCAGAAAGCATTTTTTGCTGACCCATTGAAATGAATGGGTCCGCATACTATCCGCAAAAAAAAACCCGGAACGGACAAGGAAACAAAATACATTCGTGTGCATATAGCCTAAGGGAAAGTCTAGAGAGTGACTTTAATTTATTTGAAATTTCCTTTTCCTAGCAAAACTTAAAGTCTACTTGAAGGTGGCTTCACACATAGCTTTTTTTTTTTAACCCGTTAACGCATAATGCTGTACATGTACAGCATTATGCACCCGCATTTGTATGGAGCAAGCTGCTGCGGTGAGCCTACTCCATGCGAGGCAGATGCCGGCTGTATGATACAGCCGTCTGCAATGGCAGGGAATAGTGATCCCACCGAACTGCGTCATTTAACTCTTCATATGCTGCAATTAACACTGATCGCGGCATCTGTGGAATTAAACAGAAGGATGCGGCTCCCTCTGCCTTCCAATCACAGCCCCCGCAGTGGAATCGTGTTACGGTTACCATGGCAGCCTGGACATTTCTAAAGCCTTCCAGGCCTATCACAGTAAGTTCACTGGGAGGCACGAGGCACAGCACAGCAGGGACTGTGTAAAAATCCTATTTACCCTAAGGCACCTTTCACACGGGCGAGAATTCTGCACGGGTGCAATGCGTGAGGTGAATGCATTGCACCCGCACTGAATCCGGACCCATTCACTTCAATGGGGCTGTTCAGGTGAGCAGTGATTTTCACGCATCACTTGTGCGCTGCATGAAAATCGCAGCATGTTCTATATTCAGTGTTTTTCACGCAACACAGGCCCCATAGAAATGAATGGGGATGCGAGAAAATCGAAAGCATCCGCAAGCAAGTGCAGATGCGGTGAGATTTTCACACATGGTTGCTAGGAAATCATAGGGATGAAAACAACCCCCGACCCCATTAAAGTGTATTCCCTGTATAATTTTCTCTTATAATATGGTTATAAGGGAAAATAATAGCATTCTTAATACAGAATGCTTAGTAAAATGTAGATTGAGGTGTCAAAAAAAATATATACAGTATTTGGACACACCTTCTCATTCAAAGAGTTTTCTTTATTTTCATGACTAGGAAAATTGTAGATTCACACTGAAGGCATCAAAACTATGAATTAACCTTTTGGAATTATATACATAACAAAAAAGTGTGAAACAACTGAAAATATGTCATATTCTAGGTTCTTCAAAGTAGCCACCTTTTGCTTTGATTACTGCATTGCACACTCTTGGCATTCTCTTGATGAGCTTCAAGAGGTAGTCACCTGAAATGGTCTTCCAACAGTCTTGAAGGAGTTCCCAGAGATGCTTAGCACTTGTTGGCCCTTTTGCCTTCACTCCAGCTCACCCCAAACCATCTCGATTGGCTTCAGGTCCGGTGACTGTGGAGGCCAGGTCATCTGGCGCAGCACCCCATCACTCTACTTCATGGTCAAATAGCCCTTACACAGCCTGGAGGTGTCCTGTTGAAAAATAATGATGATGGTCCAACTAAACGCAAACCGGATGGAATAGCATGCTGCTGCAAGATGCTGTGGTAGCCATGCTGGTTCAGTATGCCTTCAATTTTGAATAAATCCCCAACAGTGTCACCAGCAAAGCACCTCCACACCATCACACCTCCTCCTCCATGCTTCACGGTGGGAACCAGGTATGTAGAGTCCATCCGTTCACCTTTTCTGCGTCGCACAAAGACACGGTGGTTGGAACCAAAGATCTCAAATTTGGATTCATCAGACCAAAGCACAGATTTCCACTGGTCTAATGTCCATTCCTTGTGTTCTTTAGCCCAAACAAGTCTCTTCTGCTTGTTGCCTGTCCTTAGCAGTGGTTTCCTAGCAGATATTGTACCATGAAGGCCTGATTCACACAGTCTCCTCTTAACAGTTGTTCTAGAGATGTGTCTGCTGCTAGAACTCTGTGTGGCATTGACCTGGTCTCTAATCTGAGCTGCTGTTTACCTGCGATTTCTGAGGCTGGTGACTCGGATGAACTTATCCTCCGCAGCAGAGGTGACTCTTGGTCTTCCTTTCCTGGGGCAGTTTCTTTGTAGCGCTTGATGGTTTTTGTGACTGCACTTGGGGACACTTTCAAAGTTTTCCCTATTTTTCGGACTGACTGACCTTCATTTCTTAAAGTAATGATCGCCACTCGTTTTTCTTTACTTAGCTGCTTTTTTCTTGCCATAATACAAATTCTAACAGTCTATTCAGTAGGATTATCAGCTGTGTATCCACCTGACTTCTCCACAACGCAACTGATGGTCCCAACCCCATTGATAAGGCAAGAAATCCCACTTATTAAACCTGACAGGGCACACTTTTGAAGTGAAAACCATTTCAGGTGACTACCTCTTGAAGCTCATCAAGAGAATGCCAAGAGTGTGCAAAGCAGTAATCAAAGCGAAAGGTGGCTACTTTGAAGAACCTAGAATATGACATATTTTCAGTTGTTTCACACTTTTTTGTTATGTATATAATTCCACATGTGTTAATTCATAGTTTTGATGCCTTCAGTGTGAATCTACAATTTTCATAGTCATGAAAATAGAGAAAACTCTTTGAATGAGAAGGTGTGTCCAAACTTTTGGTCTGTACTGTATATATAATAACCTACCTGTTCCAATTGATCGCAAAGTCGGCATCCTCTTCTTGCTTCTTCTTTCAGGACCTGCAAAAGGACCTTTGGTGACATCAGCGCAGGTCCTGCTAAATGAAGATAGAAATCTTCTATCTTCATTCAGCAGGACCTGCGCTGACGTCACCACGCTCACCACGTGGTGAGTGCGATTACGTCACCAAAGGTCCTTTTGCAGGTCCTGAAAGAAGAAGCAAGAAGAGGATGTCGGCTGCGCGATCAATTGGAACAGGTAAGTTCGTTTTTAATTTTTAACACCTCAATCTACAGTTTACTAAGCATTCTGTATTAAGAATGTTATTATTTTCCCTTATAACCATGTTATAAGGGAAAATATTAAAATCTACAGAATACCTAACCCAAACCCGAACTTCTGTGAAGTACCTGGGTACCACAGTCAGTTTTTTATCACGCGTGTGCAAAACGCAGTGCACCCAGGCAATAAAAACGGAACATCGGAACGCGCGATTTTCTCGCGACGCACCCGCATCCTACCCGGCCCTCACACGCGCCGCTCGTGTGAAAGAGGCTTTATAGACCTCTATTAGGGTGAATAGGACAAAAGATCCCAGGTTCTATCCCCCTAAGGGGACTAATAGTTATTAAATGAAAAGTAAAAATATTTTAAAAAATATATTAAAAGTTTTAATCACCTCTCTTATCTCTATTTTATATATAAACATATCAGCAATAAAAAATAAACATATTAGGTATTGTCACGTCCAAAAACGTCTGATATATTAAAAATATTTTCAAAAATTTCCTGTGCGGTGATCGCAATTTTTTTGTCATCTTGCCCCTCCCCTAAAATTGAATAATAGTGTTTAAAAATTCATACGCACCACAAGAAACAATAAAAACTACAGTTCGTTATGCAAAAAACAAGCCCTCATACAGCTCTGTGGTCTGAAATATTAAAAATATTTGGCTGTCAGAATATGGCGATGCAAAGAAAATTTAGATTTTTTTCCCAAAGGTTTTAATATTTTTTTAAGTAAACAAAATAAAAACTATACAAGTTTGGTATCGCCACAATTATATTGAACCAAAGAATAAGGATGTCATGTCATTTTTAGCGCATAATGATACCATTATGTCAAAACCCCAAAAACGTTAGTAGAATTTTGTGTTTTTTTTTTTACCTCACAAAGATAATTCTTTTTTCAATACAAGACATAGTAAATTAAATGGTGGCATTAAACAATGCATCTTGTCCTGCAAAAGATAATCCCTCTTATGGCTATGTGAATGGAATAATAAAACAGTTATGACTATTGGAACATGGGGAGGTAAAATAAAAAAGTTAAAATGAAAATCGGGCCAGTCTTTAAAGAGGACCTTTCATGTTTTCTTTTTTGTTTAGATACCTTTACTTGCGGGGTATACCCCGCTAATGCTGCCACCCTGCCAATTTTTTTAAATATCGCTCCCATGCCCTGCTGTGCCCCCCTGCAGTTTTTCCGCTAAGTATGTTAATACTGAGCATCGGTACAGGGAGGAGGAGACGCCAGGATTTCTCAATGAGCGTCTCCTTCTCTCTGGCTGTGTCAGGATCCAATCACAGGTGAGAGCGTCACAGCCAGGGAGGAGTTTTTTTAAGCGACCCTCGCCACTTTTTTCCAAACGGGGGAGTGGCGAGGGGAGAAAGAGAGTGTGGCCATCTGCAGCAACAATTATCTTCATTTATCTTTATTTTTTCTGGCGCAAATGTAGCCAGAAAGCATCAGTCATGATAAATCTCCCCCCATAGTTTTGAGAGAAATGATTCAGTAAAACTTGTAACTATACATAGATAGCTTTCAGTCACTGATAGTTGTACATGGGGAGATGTTATCAGTGATTGATAGCATTCTCTGTGTAAGTGTGTATACATAGCTATCAGTCACTATTAGTTGTACATGGGGGAGGTGTTATCAGTGATTAATAGCATTCTCTGTGTAAGTGTGTATACAGAGATAGCTGTCAGTCACCGATAGTTGTACATGGTAGAGTTATTATCAGTGATTGATAGCATTCTTTGTATAAGTTTGTATACATACCTTATTTTTCGCTTTATAAGACACACCTGATGATAAGAGGCACCTAGGTTTTTGAGGAGGAAAATAAGAAAAAATATATTTTGAACCAAAAGGTGTGCTTTTGGTGGGTTTTTAAATAATGGTGGTCTGTGGATGGGGGATCTGTGGATGACACTGTTATGGGGATCTGTAGATGACGCACTGTTATGGGGGCATCTGTGGAGGACACACTGTTATGGAGGATCTGTGGATGACATTGTTATGGGGATCTGTGGATAATACTGTTATAGGAACATCTGTGGCTGACACAGTTATGAGGGATCTGTGGATGACACTGTTATGGAGGGGATCTGTGGATGACACATATATAGCATCTTATGTTCCACAGATCCCCCCAAAAGTGTCCCTGTATAAATAGTGACACCAATACACCGGGCCCAGCACACCAATGTTCATATGTAAAGTGTAGTCATGTAATCCTAATTAGTAGCGCAATCTTCTGCAGTAGTACTTACTATCAAACTACCATAGCAGGCAGGCCGGCCAGCAGCGTAAGGTCACTTACTCCGTCACACGCCTGCTCCTTCCACTTTATTAATGAAGCAGGAGGAGCAGGCACGTGACGGAGTGAGTGACCTTACGCTGCCGGCAGGCCTGCCTGCTACGGTAGCTTGATAGTAAGTACTACTGCAGAGGATTGCGCTACTTTAATTAGGATTACATGACTACACTTTACATATGAACATTTCTGTGCGGAGCCCGGTGTAATAGACTACAGTGCCTACACCAGGCCCGCCATGATTTGCCGGCGATGTATCAGTGTCAGCAAAGTAAAAATGTCAGCATTCGCTTTATAAGACGCACTGCCATTCCCCCCCCCCCCCTCACTTTTGTAGGAAAAAAGTGCATCTTATAAAGCGAAAAATACGGTAATTCATGTTTGAAATGTTTATTAATTTACTTGACACAGTTACAATAAGACTTTCTGAACACAATCATTTTCAAGTATTTCACATTTGTATGATCTGTTATATTCTTAAACCCTCAGTTATCATGCCTTTCAAATACTAGTAATTAATTATCTTGTTGGAGCTTCATAGACCTCCTTACTTATTTTGACTGTAAATTTTTATATCTTAATTACTGTTCTTTGCTACTCTGTAGCAAAGCTTTGTAATAACTATAATGCTGCTTTTGCTAAATAATAAAACTGGATATGTCAAGCAATAGAAATAGAAAATGTAAATTTTTAATGAGCGTGAATTGTAAACTTAAAAAACATTAAAAAGTTACGATATGTTTTGTATGATAAAAAAATGCAAATTATAAATGCTAGTTTGTTTACATAACTTACATTGCTCTTAGGCTGCATAAATGATGCCGCTTTTTTTACATGATGAATGCTGAATTTCTAGTTCTTGAATTTAGCTCTGTTCATCCTATGCCTAGGAACTTCATTTAGAGTAAATTTTTAAAGACTGCTGCTCAATATTTGTCCAAAACATATGCAGTAATATACCAATATATTTTAAAGAATATAGAATTTAAACGTGCTTAAATTTAAAACGATACCTTTATTATTCAACTGGGTTATAGAGCAAAAGGAGGTTTGCTCCAAGTGATATCCCGACTATGATACATACATTGGGACAAAGACTCCTCTTGTAGAAAGGGAATAGATTCTGACATACGGTCAATAAAGTGCCGACTTGGTAAAAAAGAGAATGGGGGTGGTGGGTAGATGGATGGGAAAATATTCTTTCCCTAGATGACCCTCAAGATCTAAGATCCTGTGCCCAGGGTTGTCCCCTGATGGTGGAGACACCCTGTCCCCGTACCTAAGTCTCTTTATTGCCCTAAAAAGGCCCTACTGGAAGACCTGGATTGAAAGCAAATAAATCCAGGGAAAAACAAAAAAACAAAAAAACACACATATATAGATGAAATCATGTGTTTTATTGTCTACACATAATTTCATCTATATATGTGTGTTTTTTTGTTTTTTTGTTTTTCCCTGGATTTATTTGCTTTCAATCCAGGTCTTCCAGTAGGGCCTTTTTAGGGCAATAAAGAGACTTAGGTACGGGGACAGGGTGTCTCCACCATCAGGGGACAACCCTGGGCACAGGATCTTAGATCTTGAGGGTCATCTAGGGAAAGAATATTTTCCCATCCATCTACCCACCACCCCCATTCTCTTTTTTACCAAGTCGGCACTTTATTGACCGTATGTCAGAATCTATTCCCTTTCTACAAGAGGAGTCTTTGTCCCAATGTATGTATCATAGTCGGGATATCACTTGGAGCAAACCTCCTTTTGCTCTATAACCCAGTTGAATAATAAAGGTATCGTTTTAAATTTAAGCACGTTTAAATTCTATATTCTTTAAAACTTAAACTTTGTACGTGTAGTATATCTTCAACTTCAACCTTTATAAGTCTGCTTTCTAAAATATACCAATATAGCTTCATACATCTGCTATTGACATCCATGGTATACCTTTTTGCAGTGTACTGTTGTATAGAAAGGCATAATTACCTCTATTTTTCAATACAGTTGAAAAAAGGTACACTCATGTATATAGTTAAAAAATATACTAACAGGATACTCTTGTGGTACACTTCTCACTAGTGGAAATCTATTCTGTTAGATTATATCTATATCTGTTAGATATATACTAGTGCATTTCAATAAATTCAAATATCATAAAAAAGTTAATTTATTTCAGTATTTTGATTCAAAAAGTAAAACTCATAGATTGATTACACACAGAGTGATCTATTTCAAGCATTTATTACTGTTTATGTTAATGATTATGGCTTACAGATAATGAAACCCCAAAAGTCAGTATCTCAGAAAATTAGAATATTGTGAAAAAGGTCAATATTGCAGACTCATGGTGTCATACTCTAATCAGCTAATCAACACAAAACACTTGCAAAGCTTTCCTAACCCTTTGTCACCCCCCAAAACTCATTTATCATTTTTGGGCATATTAAAATCCTTATTGGACGACTATTCCCTGTGTAGGGCTCTTACCTTGTTCTGTGGCTTGGTTTCGCTAAAAATCGATCTTTTAAAATATGCAAATGACTTCACTACCAGCAAGTAGGGCGTCTACTTGCTGGTAGCCGCCGCATCCTCCTTTCAGCACTCCCACAGTGCCCCTGCGCCGATGACGTCACCTCTAAACCCGAAAGAGAAGACGTCGTCGGTGCAGGCGCACTGAGGAAGTGCTGAGGAAGCGATCGATTTTTAGTGAAACCAAGCCACAGAACAAGGTAAGAGCCCTATATAGGGAATAGTCATCCAATAAGGATTTTAATATGCCCAAAAATGAAAAATGAGTTTTGGGGGTGACAGAAGCCCTTTAAATGGTCCATCAGTCTGGTTCAGTAGGCTACACAATCATAGGGAAGACTGATGACTTGACAGTTGTCCAAAAGACAGTCATTGATACCCTTCACAAGTGCTGTATGCAAGCATATTAAAGTGTAACTGCGATTCTTCTTTTTTATTTTGTAATGTATAGGGGCAGTGATACTGGCCATTTTTATAATATACCTTAATTACTGAAATCGTACATTTCTATTAGAAAAAAAAGGTGTAAAGTGGCTTCTTTTAACCTACAGAAAACAGTCAGTGTTAGCAAGTCTCCACAGTTATGTGAACAGAAGACAGAGGAGCATTGCTAAGGCTCAAAATGGGCCACTTCAGAGCAATTTTTCTAATATAAATGTATGATTTCAGCAGTTAAAGTATATTACAAAAATGGTCAGTATCACTGTCCCTATAGATTACAAAAATAAAAAAAAAGAATCATTTGCACTTGAATTACACTTTAATGGAAAGTTGAGTGGCAGGAAAATGTGTGGCAGAAAAAGGTGCAAAAGCAACAGGGATAACTACAGTCTCGAAAGGATTGCCAAGAAGGCCATTCAAGAATTTGGGGGACATTAACAAGGAGTAGGCTGCAGCCAGGACATGAGCTACATTAGCTGCAACCTAGGCTTCCATAAAACCAACCTGATCACCTCCATGCCACTCTGCACTGATGCAGTAATTCATGAAAAAGGAACTAATGCCAAATCATGTAAAAAATGTTTGACCATATGTCTTATCAGTTAGAAAGTGTCTAGTTCTCATGTTATCAGCTGTTTACCTCTCCATCCTTTCCCTTGCTTAATACTTTAACTTGAAATATGCTTTGAATCCATCCAGGATGGGAGCAACTC
Source organism: Bufo gargarizans (assembly GCF_014858855.1). Lineage (NCBI taxonomy): Eukaryota > Metazoa > Chordata > Amphibia > Anura > Bufonidae > Bufo > Bufo gargarizans. The sequence goes on from NC_058083.1 coordinate 271,047,272, forward strand.
ACAGAAGGATCAAATTACACATTAGTACAAGTCTATGGGGTGATGAGTGAGCAGGAGCTGAGTGAGAAACATACACACAAAAGGGCAAAAAGACTGCTGCAGCTTAATATGAAGTTTATATCTCTGCCCGAATGCTTTATTCACAGCCATACAGGCCAGTACTTCTCTATAATGTCCTCCATGATCCTGGGACTGTTTCTGAGTGAGTAAGAGAAGGTTAGGAAGCAGATTCTCCTCTACTTTTGGTGTGCAGAGGATGGCAGATCTCCACCCACCATGTCTAGGAGAACTGAAAACTAAAGGTACAACATACAAAGGGATAACTGCAGCCTTGAAATGATTGTCAAGAAAAGGTCATTCAAGAATTTGGGGAACATTAACAAGAAGTAGACTGCAGCTGGAGTCAGTGTTTCAAGAGTCACCACACACAGTCTTTTCCAGGACATGAGCTACACAAGCTGCAACCCAGGCTTCCATAAGACCTCAGCAGTGCCACAAGCTGATCACCTCCAAGCCACGCTGCACTGAGTAATTCATGAAAAAGGAAGCAATACCAAATCATGTAAAAAAAATTCGACCACTTTACCGACACAGTGTAGAGAACATACCTGGTAATTAGGTATAACTCAGATAGGGACAACATGTTGACGTTGACCATGGCAAACATTAGAGAGTCAAATGTTTCAGTGTAACACTGCAGTGTACATTGCAACTACTGTAAGTGAATGGAGGCATGTTGTGACCCACAAGTTGCCGAGACATAACAGTTGCTAAACATTCAGCAGGGTTGAATTTCTTATGCTTGTCAGGACATAGTTGTAACAAATTGCTTGTTGCAATGCAACCCAATTTCACTGCATTAGTAGAGAATATTTGCAACGTAGGCAGTGCTGCACTGTGATTTATGGCTTTCCAATATGTGTAAGTTGCTAAGTAGCCCCAATCTAATTAAACACAGCTAGGTTTACTTGCAGTCAGACCTGCAAGGGTATGTTCACAAGGAGCTGTAAAATCAAGGGTTATTGGCAGAAAATCGTGGAAAAATGCTGTGGTTTGTCTCTGCGACAAAACCACAACATTTTGCGATGAATTCACAGTCATTGCAGTAATAAACTACAATTTGACTGCACCATGCGAATAGACCCTTGAGTCCAAACATTAGTGTATATTCAAATTTACCTTGAAAGTAAGGGTACATTCATACATGGCAAATTGGCTTCTGCAACTGAAATATCCATTGCATACATCTAAATAATGTTGTTTCTGCAGCATGTACAAGGATTTCTGCAAACCTCACTCAGATACATGGGAACTTTCTGCAACAAATCAGTCAGGTGCAAGTGGGTCCTAAAGCACACAGCAGAATCTATTGAACAGCGGCTGAATGGCATTGCATGGAGCGTGTACAGTTCCTTAGTTATGCTTCTTGAGGTAGAGGACTTCATATGAAGCATGCTACAATTTTTTTGTATTTGCATTCACACAGTATCTGACAGATAGAAAACCTCCTTTTGGAAGCCCCCCCCCCCCTCCCATTTTGCACAGAGCTGTAATATAGCCAAGTGCATGAACTCTAAGGGTATACTCACACATAGTGGGAAATGGGTGTGAGATTAGCACCATTACCGAGGATATGACTCCATCATTAGAAACAGAGAAAACAATGAGATGTATAGGAAAGTAGCATTTATGGAAGATATGAGTGGAGATAGCAACCCCAGCTTTAGAAAAGGCAATTCAGATAACTGTCTCACCTTTAGTCTTAGTAAATTTGCCATCTAATTAGCTTTTCAGATTGGTCGAGTCAAATGCCTGGTTAAACAGAGATGCTATCGCAGGATCTGAAATGGGCCATGGGTCTGAATTAAAGCAGTTCTGAGAAGAAAAGTTAGCTAAAATTCTTCAAAAGCTATGTATTAAGAAAATATTTTCTTTGAATGAATTTTGTTTGATTGTGATACAGTGTTTTTAGAGTGTTTTTTATAGAAACTTTAGGGTCATTATATTCCTATGTTCAACATGCATTTGAGGACTTACAGAAATCTGCCACAGTCAATAGCATCTAAGCTGTTACAGAGAGAGAGGGGACTCATCAGTGTCCTGACAATCACAGGATGCTCAGGGGTTACCACGGAAACTGGGATTTAACAAAGACTCTGATGCTTGCCACAGCCAACTGTCTATTAGGCCATATAAAAGTCATTGCCGAATAGATTGCGTGTCAGTTATACACAAGTGATCAAACGATCAAGGACCCTCGTGGAAATAAAGAAGTAACATTAAACATTTAAGTAGAACTCCCACAAAAAATGTTCTTCTCTGACCTGTTAGAAAGGTACATGATGTAAAATGTAGGGAATGTAATCTTCTTACCGGTGTCTGTATTTGTGAGTGATTCCCTCTCTTTTAATTTCTAGCTATATCATGTGATCAACAATGATCTCTAACTGACACAGGACAGAAAGTCAGTTCCTTCTCTATTTATTCCTATGAGACGGACATTGAGGCTCCCATAGGAATACACAGAGAAACTGACTTCCTGTCCACACATAAGACACTGTGTTATTTGGAAAGTCTTATTGCTGATCACGTGAGATAGCTGAGGTTCAGAAAGGAGGTTGTAACTCACAAATACAGACATTGGTCTTCATGCCATAATCTGCCTGACTTGTATATTTATTTCTAAGTTGTCTTGCTTCTCTTGTCTCTGAATAAACAAAAAAGTCATCTCAAAGCAGAAGTTACTTTAAGAAATTTTGTCTTGCTGCAGCCAATTTCCAACAATTAAGTTCAATAAAGTTTAACCCCTTAGCGCTATTTGACATGTATACTCGTCATGGAGCACTGCTACTTGGCGCTCCATGTTGAGTATACACGTCACTGCATTAAACTGTCACCATGTCTTCAGGCACCAGTGATCGCTCTGATTGGCTAGAAAGTCCGTGACTGTGGGCATCAGAACCTTGTTATATATGCGTGTATATATATATATATATATATATATATATAAAATAATGTTATTTAACCCCCCCCCCCCCCGGCAGCTCATGAGCTGCCCCCCTAATTTCAGGGCGGCTGAGTGGGCAGGCAGGTGCGAGATCCCCCATCCCCCATTTTCAGGATGGCCAGAGCAGTTAAAAGAGTGTCAGCACACAGCTGACACTCTGCTTGAAACGACTGACATCGGTGCTGGCACTGATGGCAGCCGTTTAACCCCTTCCATGCTGCTGTCCATAGAGACCGCTGTATGGTAAGGGTTAACAGGGAGGGAGCTCATCTTTAAAACAGGTTATCACAAAAAATATGTGTGGTATAGAAATATAGAATAGAGTTAGCATATTATTTATACCCATATATAAAAAAAAAATTAGAGATTTGCTGTTTTTGTCTATAAATTTCATCCATGATTTATGAAAATGAGTCATAAAATTGTGTGTTCCTCCCAATGATACCTGTAAAAGCCAAAACATAGCCCTCAAAAGTGCTCCATACAGCTGCATTGATAGAAAAGTTATGGTTCCTGGCATGCAGCAACAACATTACTGTTTTTGCATGCTTTTATTGTGCAAAAATAGAAAACATACGAATTTGGTATTTCCATCTTTAAAGCAACCTGAAGAATAAAAATAACACTATTTACACCACACTGAAAACGACCTAAAAAAAACCAGAGGCTTAATTGCTGTCTATTTTTCCCCCCCTAATTTTTTTAATAAAAGTTAAACAACAAATTATAACGGTTCCCCAATAACGGTCATCATACCACTACATTGAGGGCATACAGTGACTTTGGGTGTACAGTCCATGGTTTCAAGGCTTCACTGCACATGTGCCGCACAGTGGAAGAGCTCATCTATGGAATGTGTGGTGCATGTCCAGTGAAGCCTTGAAGCCAAGGGCTGTACACCAAGGGCTGTACCGAGCATGTTCTAGAAATGTGACCAAACGGAGGCCAGGGGATGAAGTTCACTGGGCTAGGGAATGTCAATACGTGTGGATTCGGATTTTTGCTGCAGATACGTACTAATAACTGCAGTGTATTTTTCCTTCTGGATTTTTTTGTCACTTCTCAACCCTTACTAAAGTTGATTTTCTGCAGATTTACAGGTCAGAAAAAGGGAACAAAAGTCACTTCTGGAGCACCATGAGCATATAGCAAAGGTACTGTGGGCAGCTTGTATGACATAAACGTGCTGACAGGTTCCCTCTAAACACTTGTCAAGTCACAAGACTTTGGTGACACTTCTATAAAGAAATATAAATGTGTCAGTAGTGTGAATGGCACTGAGAATAAATTTAGGGTTTAGATTATATTTAAAAAAATACTCTCCCTCCCCTTAATATTGGAAAATAGGCCCAGATTTTTCATATAACTTTTCCTAATGGTAAGGCTGTAATCTGGTGACAGGTTTCTATTCTTAGTGCTTTCATGCATGAGTATCAATAAGAAATTCAGCATTCCCATCTTCAGGTTCTATTTATTTTAGCTGTTACTTTACTATAAAAAGCAAAACTATTTACATGCAGTTATTACCTAGATACAGTTCAGAGTTGACATGTGTGATTAAAACTTTAATTATGGCTACTATTATTTACTATACTTTGAAATTTAATAATACGGGTCTCATTACAGATAGCGTTCTCTTGTGATTTCTTTATTACATATTTTATAAGAGCTGTTATTTACAAACTAAAACAGAATGTGATTACAGGGGTTTATTACCCTTGTATTTCAATAACATTTCCAAGATAAAATCATAAAAAATGTGAGCATAAACCTGAGATAAAGATAACCTGTCATTATGAAAAAAAATCCCAGTCAAATGTTCTTAATTTCTCTATAACTGTGTACAGTGGGTAAGCTCTTTCTAGAGCGATCTCAGGGCTGTTGTGCACTTTAACCAGTTAAATGCAGCACATTCCCTCTCGTTGCATGCACTCTTAAACTCATGTTTAAGGCCCTTGCACACGAGCCATACGGTCCGTGAGCAGGCCATATGTCCTGGAGCAGCATTGATCTTGCGCACGGGGGCACACAGCATCATCAGGGCCGGTGCAAGGATTTTTGTCAACACAAGCCGAATCTACATTTTGGCGCCCCCCCCCCCCCCCCATCAATTCACATTTCTGCCCCTCATGATTCATGTCCATTTCTTGCCCCCACCCAATCATTTCACATTTCTGCCCCTTATGATTCATGTCCATTTCTTACACCCCCTCCCATCATTTCACATTTCTGCCCCTCAGGATTCATGTCCATTTCTTGCCCCCCCCATCATTTCACATTTCTGCCCTCCATGATTCATGTCCATTTCTTGCCCCCCCATGTGCCAATATCATAGTGCCATCCTCTCCCCCTGCCACCTAATGTGCTGCCCCCTAATGTGCCAGTATCAAGTGCCTCTCTCCTCCCCCCTCCATGTGCCAGTATCATGGCGCCAATAGCCCCCCCCCTCCCCCGTGGCAGTAAAGTAACAGTCCGGTATTTAAAAAAAAAAACACTTTTATACTTACCTCCATGTCAGCGATGCAATGCAGGCCTCTTCCAGCCTGTGTTCCCACCAGCCTCTAGTGTTGAAGATTTGGTGCTCATGTTCTTATTCAGCCTGTCTTTCAGAAAAGCTTATGCTGGGATTCAAACCCTTGACCTTCTGTATCAGAGGCAAGGCACTTACCCACACAGCTATGAGAGCTGTATAACCAGTTACTAAAAATATATAAAAAAAATATATATAAATAAATATATAAGACTTCTACTGTAGATAAATTTGATACCTACTGTACATCCATACACATGACAGCTGCCCCAGCACACTGTGTGTGGATGTAGAAGAGCTGGGTGTGTTGGGGCAGCTGTCATGTGTATGGATGTACACTAGGTATCAAAGTTATTTACAGTAGAAGTCTTATATATTTTTTTTAAGTAATTGGCTATACAGCTCCCATAGTTGTGTGGGTAAGTGCATTGCCTCTGATGTGAAAGGTCGTTAGTTTGAATCCCAGGAGAAACTTTTCAGAAAAACATGCTAAATTAGATCAAAATACACCAGAGTCTCGTAGCTCACATTGTGTTTTGTGTTGCTGTGGCTGCTGCCTCAGCCTCTCAGCTGCGTGCCGCTCGCTCTATGACTGAGACAGTGAGGCCGGGCTGCATGTCACACAGGCTCAGCGGGGCAAGTGTAAGTTAGCAAGTTAATTGTTTGCCGCGCCCTCAAGCAGCCGCTTGGGCTGCCTTATGATAGAGCCGGCCCTGAGCATCATAGATTACAATGATACGATGCACGTCAGGCCGCCCACAGGACTATTGTCCTGCACTCATATGATTTATGAGTAGTGATGGACGAACATCGGCCAGGACATTTACTCTAATGACAGACGAACCTGAAAAACCTTCAGCTTATATTTGCAGCCACCAAATAATTACAAGGAGTGTACAAATCGTCCCACAACATGGACAGTGACATACCAGAGGGGGATCAATGGCAAAAATTCCCACAAAAAATATGTATTTTAATCAGGGGCCATTTTTATGCATCTTAAATTGAAACTCTCAAAAATGAGCCATGCTGGAGCCTTGAAAATTTTTATTTTCAGGCCATGGGAGTACAGGCCCCAAACATTAGGCATTCACCTGACAGAAAACATCAAGTGATTATGTGGCTGGAGGTATATTAGGCGGTCTTTAGATAAAAATTGTACTGCAGGCCAGTGGAGTACAGGCCCCAAAAATTATTAATTCAATGTACAGAAAAGAACAAGCTTTGTCTTCTTCTCATTGTCTGTCGCTAGTAGAGGCCTAAGCCTGGCAGGCAGGTTCCCCCAAAAGTATCTTGCTGGATGAGCAGCCAATACCACACTTGCATCAATCTTGACAGGATTCGGCTCCAGGTGTAGAGCAATTGTTTTTTGGGAATGCTTTCTCCATCACAACAAAAAAGAGTGGTAGGACAGCACCACTTACTTGAATTCATTCAAGAGGCTTTGCGGCGGTGCTCGTGACGTCAGGTCCCGGCCTCATAGACCCCACAAATACCAGAAAAAACGAAGAAGGTCACGGCACTCCAAAGGCTATTCAGTGTTTTTATTACACCACAAAATCAGCAGCAACGTTTCGACAATAGTCTTTTTCAAGCTACAAGCATGTTCACAAATGACTCACAATATATAAGGGTACTAATTCATACCAATTATCTAGTGAATGTGCATTAACACAAATCCCACCCCTTTTCCAGGTACATACAATCATATAATTAATTAATCAACCATCGTGCATATTAATATGAGGCTTACCAAGTATTCACATGTGTGGCTGTCACTATGTAATGCATCCATGGCGAGCGGCGTCTTCCGCATACAGATGCGGCTGCGCGAACATCCAAACGAGATTCACATATATCCCAACGTCATTTGGGCAGTCACATGACCATCGACGCTGTTCTCGGTCATCTGACTGGTGACGTATCTGAGCGTCTAATCGCTGTCATAGTAACCAAAGGTCCTATAAGGGAAAACTATCCTATCATGTAGACTCTTTCTTTTGATATTATTTCTGATACACACTGGGGATTACAAAGACGCCGATCACCATGGGCGCAACATCAGAGAGACAGCCTCATTTAACAGCAATAGAGAATAAACAAAAACAAAAACAGCGATGAGAGAACCGATCTCAGCAGGCCATCTATAAGACCTCAGTCATAGCTAAATTGCGGTTCAATACACCAACTGTGTATATGTCAGGCGGAGATACATGATCTCACACATAGATACGATCACATCAAAAGAGATCAAAAACAAGGAGTACTGGGGCCACAACCATCGTCCCCCTTGCACAGTTGAGGTGCCGTCCAGCAGGTTATTATATTATTGCACGGTTTGTGCATTAGGTTCCACTAACTGATTATATGTGGCGGAAGTACATTATTCATTAAACTGACAATTTGACTAGATCCTACATTATCTACCTCGGGGGCTGTTTTATGCAGGCAGATTAATTTAGATGGCTGGTGACATAGGTGGTTTCTTATTGGAGTTTTTAGATCCTTATAGGAGACCTTGGGGGTAAGCATGGTAGGGGTCCACCTGACGGTGGGGCCCAGACCAGGCGGGGGTACGCATCGGTGGTCCCTCTTTTGATAGAGGGGGACGATGGTTGTGGCCCCAGTACTCCTTGTCCAACAATAGTGGACAGTATGATTTTGAGCATATCGTACCGCTACACCCTTGGCTATAAGTACTCGGGTGGGTCTGATTACTTTGTACCGTATATAATACGGGATTTCAACCTATATGTTACACTTGCCATTCCTGAATAATATTTTTCCAATTAAATGGATACTAAGAGGACCGCACTGTTTGCACAGCCCTGTGTTTTCTCAGTAGGATCTTTTCTGAAATTTTTCCAGTGGGATCTTATGTTGATCCTCTTTTTGATCTCTTTTGATGTGATCGTATCTATGTGTGAGATCATGTATCTCCGCCTGACATATACACAGTTGGTGTATTGAACCGCAATTTAGCTATGACTGAGGTCTTATAGATGGCCTGCTGAGATCGGTTCTCTCATCGTTGTTTTTGTTTTTGTTTATTCTCTATTGCTGTTAAATGAGGCTGTCTCTCTGATGTTGCGCCCATGGTGATCGGCGTCTTTGTAATCCCCAGTGTGTATCAGAAATAATATCAAAAGAAAGAGTCTACATGATAGGATAGTTTTCCCTTATAGGACCTTTGGTTACTATGACAGCGATTAGACGCTCAGATACGTCACCAGTCAGATGACCGAGAACAGCGTCGATGGTCATGTGACTGCCCAAATGACGTTGGGATATATGTGAATCTCGTTTGGATGTTCGCGCAGCCGCATCTGTATGCGGAAGACGCCGCTCGCCATGGATGCATTACATAGTGACAGCCACACATGTGAATACTTGGTAAGCCTCATATTAATATGCACGATGGTTGATTAATTAATTATATGATTGTATGTACCTGGAAAAGGGGTGGGATTTGTGTTAATGCACATTCACTAGATAATTGGTATGAATTAGTACCCTTATATATTGTGAGTCATTTGTGAACATGCTTGTAGCTTGAAAAAGACTATTGTCGAAACGTTGCTGCTGATTTTGTGGTGTAATAAAAACACTGAATAGCCTTTGGAGTGCCGTGACCTTCTTCGTTTTTTCTCCATCACAACACCACGTTGTTGAATAAACAGAAGACTGGCAGATTCTCTCCTGTCTTGCACAACATTTAATTTTTACTATTACATTTATTAAATATTTTAACATTAATTTTATTAAACCAAAACTTGATTAAAATTATAAGAAAGTATTCTTAAATTTGACAAACCTGGTCTAATAACTCAAGTATGAACTCTGCCTTATAGGTCGATGTTAGTGTCAAGAAGAAGTGCACTCCTTTTACACCCTGGTCAGCTGATTCCACATACCGTATTTTTCGCCGTATAAGACGCACTTTTTTCCCCCCAAAAGTGGGGGGGGAAATAGCAGTGCGTCTTATACGGCAAATGCAGCTTATTTTGCGATTTGCGAATTTTTGCGTGAATTTTTTGCGCAAATTATTTTGCGATTTTCAATGAAACACACGCCGCGATGCCGCGCGGCGGGTGTATCAGCTGTGAGGGAGGAGGGGCTGGGGGCCGGCGTCTGCTTTTATAATGACAGCGGGGCCCGTGCAGTGACTATTCTACTACATGGGCCCCGCTCACTGTATAATCGTATGTCTAATAGTAAATAGTTATGTACATAATCGCATAATGAGCGGAGTACTTACAACTACAAACGCTCGCCGAGAGGAGGGAGGAGGCAGGCTGGGAGGACGGGCGCTGGCAGTGTGTGAGTCATACGTCACGCGCCTGCGCTGCCCACTTTATGAATGAAGCAGGCGGCGTGGGCGCATGACGTATGACTCACGCTGCCAGCGCCTGTCCTCCCGACCTGCCTCCTGCCTCCTCCCTCCTCTCGGCGAGCGCTTGTAGTTGTAAGTACTCTGCTCATTATGCGATTGTGCACATAACTATTTACTATTAGACATACGATTATACAGTGAGCGGGGCCCGTGTAGTAGAATACAGTCACTGCACGGGCCCCGCTGTCATTATAAAGCCAGATGCCGGCCCCCAGCCCTGTATTGAGGGTCATTCACTACAGGGACACTTATGGAGGGGATCTGTGGATGACACATAGCATAAGATGCTATGTGTCATCCACAGATCCCCCCCATAACTGTCATACACAGAGACCCCAATAAGAGCCACCCACAGATCCCCCATAAGTGTCACCCACAGATCCCCCATAAGTGTCACCCACAGATCCCCCATAAGTGTCACCCACAGATCCCCCATAACAGTCACCCACAGATCCCCCATAACAGTGCGTCACCCACAGATCCCCCATAACAGTGCGTCGCCCACAGATCCCCCATAACAGTGCCATCCACAGACCACAATTAGTTCAAAACCCACCAAAAGCACACCTTTTGGTTCAAAATATTTTTTTTCTTATTTTCCTCCTCAAAAACCTAGGTGCGTCTTATAGGCCGGTGCGTCTTATACGGCGAAAAATACGGTAGATGTCTACAGAACCTGTTCTATTACACGCTTATACAGGTGGAGCCCCCCGACAGAGTGCAGAGGGTGTCAGCAGTAAGTTTGTGTTGACGTCACTGATTAATTTGCCCTTCCTCTGATCCGTCAGAACAATAACCCACAAAAAACGGATCCTGTCTTTGGAGCATATGCCTTCACTCGGTCAGCATTTGCTCAGTATTGCTAATGCCAATAAAAACAGGAGTGGATCTAAAACAGAGATGACACATGAATGGAATATTTGCAGGTCTTCTGTGTTTTGTACCCACTCCTGCTTTTGTCTACCAAATCATAAGCCAATTCTGATGGGACCATACAGGCCTTACAGCTGCTACACAGACAGGATCTGTTGTGCGTCTCATTTTTCCTTCCTTCTGACAGATCAGAAGAAAGGTCAAATAAATGATGATGTCAGCCAGGCCGAAAGTCAAAATCGTGGCCCAGTGATGAAGTGGGGAGGGTGTGAACAGCATGAGAAGTCCACAGAGTGTCCCTATGACAGAGTTGTGAGGTGGAAGCAGCATGAGGAGACCACACAGTGGACCAATGACAAAGTCTGGAGGTGGCAGCAGCATCAGAAGGCCACAGAATGGCACAATGAAAGTGTAGAGGTGGCAGCAGTATGTGGAGGGCAGCGAGTGGCCAGGTTACATAGTGTGGAGATGGCAGCAGCAGCTGCATGATACAACAGAGTGGCACGGTGACATAGTGTATACATGGCAGCGCCAGGAGGCCACAGAGTGGCAAGGTGACATAGTGTGAACATGGCAGCATCAGTAGGCCACAGAGTGGCAAGGTGACAGTGTGGAGGTGGGTTGCAATACTAGTACTCACTGAAGATGGTGGGTGAAAGAAGCTGCACTTGGCATCAGATGTTTGGCATCAGGCGGGTAACAGCATCAGAATAGTAGCTGGTAGCCAGAAGAAAACAGTCTCTTTTGTCAAATTGTTGGTGTGGCACCATGGATGATCTAGTCTGATGCATCAGGCATTGGTGTGTTGAAATCCTGGCTGATCCACGCCATCCAGTGTCCCACTATGTGCTGTATATGCACATTAAACTCTTGCTAAATGTCATATCAAATGTATTGTTGGTATCATGCTGTAGTTCCCTTTAACAGGCAGGCAGTATCATTTACCTTTATTCACTCCTAGGTGGTGCAGGAACCACTTAGATACAGTTGCAAGAAAAAGTATGTGAACCCTTTGGAATTATATGGATTTCTACACAAATTGGTCATAAAATGTGATCTGATCTTCATCTAAGTCACAACAATAGACAATCACAGTCTGCTTAAACTAATAACACACAAATAATTAAATGTTACCATGTTTTTATTGAACACACCATGTAAACATTCACACTGCAGGTGGAAAAATATGTGAACCCCTAGACTAATGACATCTCCAAGAGCTAATTGGAGTGAGGTGTCAGCCAACTGGAGTCCAATCAATGAGATGAGATTGGAGGTGTTGGTTACAGCTGCCCTATAAAAACACACACCAGTTCTGGGTTTGCTTTTCACAAGAAGCATTGCCTGATGTGAATGATGCCTCACACAAAAGAGCTCTCAGAAGACCTACGATTAAGAATTGTTGACTTGCATAAAGCTGGAAAGGGTTATAAAAGTATCTCCAAAAGCCTTGCTGTTCATCAGTCCACGGTAAGACAAATTGTCTATAAATGGAGAAAGTTCAGCACTGCTGCTACTCTCCCTAGGAGTAGCCGTCCTGTAAAGATTACTGCAAGAGCACAGAGCAGACTGCTCAATGAGGTGAAGAAGAATCCTAGAGTGTCAGCTAAAGATTTACAAAAGTCTCTGGCATATGCTAACATCCCTGTTAGCAAATCTACAATACGTAAAACACTAAACAAGAATGGGTTTCATGGGAGGATACCACAGAGGAAGCCACTGCTGTCCAAAAAAAACATTGCTGCACGTTTACCGTTTGCACAAGAGCACCTGGATGTTCCACAGCAGTACTGGCAAAATATTCTGTAGACAGATGAAACCAAAGTTGAGTTGTTTGGAAGAAACACACAACACTATGTGTGGAGAAAAAGAGGCACAGCACACCAACATCAAAACCTCATCCCAACTGTGAAGTATGGTGGTGGGGGCATCATGGTTTGGGGCTGCTTTACTGCATCAGGGTCTGGACAGATTTCTATTATCGAAAGAAAAATGAAATCCCAAGTTTATCAAGACATTTTACAGAACTTAAGGCCATCTGTCCACCAGCTGAAGCTCAACAGAAGATGGGTGTTGCAACAGGACAACGACCCAAAGCATAGCAGTAAATCAACAACAGAATGGCTTAAACAGAAGAAAATACGTCTTCTGGAGTGGCCCAGTCAGAGTCCTGACCTCAACCCGATTGAGATGCTGTGGCATGACCTCAAGAAAGCAATTCACACCAGACATCCCAAGAATATTGCTGAACTGAAACAGTTCTGTAAAGAGGAATGGTCAAGAATTACTCCTGACCGTTGTGCACGTCTGATCTGCAACTACAGGAAACGTTTGGTTGAAGTTATTGCTGCCAAAGGAGGTTCAACCAGTTATTAAATCCAAGGGTTCACATACTTTTTCCACCTGCACTGTGAATGTTTACATGGTGTGTTCAATAAAAACATGGTAACATTTAATTCTTTGTGTGTTATTAGTTTAAGCAGACTGTGATTGTCTATTGTTGTGACTTAGATGAAGATCAGATCACATTTTATGACCAATTTGTGCAGAAATCCATATCATTCCAAAGGGTTCACATACTTTTTCTTGCAACTGTATATAGCTGGGGGGGGGGGGGTAAAATAATTCACAAAAGATTTTAGCGCATATCAGTGCAGCGCTTCACGTCGAATACAAGTTTTTTTAACAACCATAATATTTTAAAAGAGATTTTAGCGCATATCAGTGAAGCGCTTAACGCTGAATACAAGATTTTTTGCCACCCAAATATTTCTAAAGAGATTTTAACGCATATAAGTGCAGCGCTTCACGCCGAATGCAAGTTTCTTTAGCAACCAAAATATTTAAAAAGAGATTTTAGCGCATATCAGTGAAGCGCTTAACGCTGAATACAAGATTTTTTGCCACCCAAATATTTCTAAAGAGATTTTAGCGCATATCAGTGCAGCGCTTAACGCAGAATACAAGATTTTTTGCCACCCAAATATTTTTAAAGAGATTTGGGTGGCAAGTGAAAGGGACGTAGTGAAGGAAGTAGGTCCGCGCTGGAAGAGAGAGACGCGGACCTCGTGCAGTTTCTGTGTTGCAGAAAAGTCCCCGTAGTGTCCAGTAAGCAATACCGTAGATAGATGCGGCTGGTGTGAATTATTTCACATTTTTGTGCAGGGTTAGTGCATAGTGTATTCACCTGTATTGGTGCGCCGCTCTTATGGATGTTTTACCTTTAGCGTGCAGTGTGTGAAACGTAAATAATTGTAATTCAGTCCATACCGCAAAAAGGACTTTCCCACATATAACTGCAGCACTGAACGCTGAATATATCTTGATTTTTGTACAGAAATATGCCACTAAAGGCTTTACTTCATATAACTGATATACGTCAATAAATGTTTTTCAAGATATAAGTGCAGCAGCGAATGGCGAATGTGTATTTCTTTTTCTACTGCTATACGCCAGTAAAGGCTTTACCAGATATAACTGCAACAGTGAACTGAGAATATATTTTTCTTGTAGTACGGAAATACTACTGCAAATGATTTTAGCGTAAATAACACCCCTGCTTCAATCAATTTTTTGGGGGGGAAACTGGTATATCACACTAGTAGAAATTATTAGTTTCAATGGCGTTTGTCACTCTGTGTAGCTGCGGTAATGCAGCAAAACCGCAAACAAATGCTGCACTACCCAAAAGCACCATATAGAAAGTATATAATTGGCATATAACACCCCTGCTTCAATCAGTTTTTTGGGGGGGCAACTGGTATATCACACCAGTAGAAATTATTGGTTCCAATAGCATTTGTCACTCTGTATAGCTGCAGTAACGCAGCAAAACCACAGACAAATGCTGCACTACCTAAATGCACTATATAGAAAGTATATTATTGGTATATAACACCCCTGCCACGATCAGTTTTTTTGGGGGGCAACTGGTAAATCACACCAGTAGAAATTATTTGTTCCAATAGCGTTTGGCAGTCTGTGTGGCTGCAGTATTGCAGCAGAACCGCTCACCACTGCTGCACAATACAATTGCACTATAATATACTTTCTATGTTAGAAAGTATATTATAAGTATATCACACCCCTCAGTAAGTCACACCTATCGATAGCACACCTATACCAGTCCTTAAAAAGACTTTTGTGGCCCTATTAGCTAGCGTTTGTGTCCCTAACAGTCTGTCCCTGCTCCACACAGCAACCTCTCCCTACACTGACAAAAGAGTGAATGTAAAATAGCGCCCAGATCAGGTTTCTTTATGAGGCAGGGGGTTTGTCCATGTGCTGAAACGTCTCAATTGGCTGTCCTGTACCACCTGATGGATGTGTCATGGGTCAAAGTGCTTAACAATGTAAAAGAATATGGCGGGCGTGAATATCGCCATATGTTCGCCCATTCTGCGAACAGCGAACGAGTAAAGTTTGCCGCAAAACGGCCACCGGGCGAACCGCAAGGCAATCTCTATTTATGAGTGCAGGACAATAGCACCGCGGGCGGCCCGACGTGCACAGCATCATTGAAATCTATGATGCTGTGTGCTCCTGTGCGCACGATCAATGCCGCTCTCGAAGGGCATATGATCATGTGCAAGGGCCCTTAGGCAGAAAGACTGCAACATGACTGCACCCACCCCAACTCCCTCTCACAGTTTGACTGTCCATACACATAAGATTTTTGTCAGGAATGCAAATGATCAAATTTCATTGATACAAAAAGTCAACTTGAAAACACAAAGTGGGCCTGCACTATGTGGCAAATGATCCACCATATTCAGCATACACGTCATACACTTGTATTTTGTATCCTGTAGCTTACAACAGGCGAAAAATTCTATGCGATAGATATTCAAGGTCTTATCAGTCTTAACTCAATCATGCATCATGGGGAATGAATTAAGCCTCTTTCACACAAGCTATATGGATTGTGTCAGGATCTGTTCAGGAAAAAACTGATGGTTTTGCAGGTAAGTTGAATCATTTTGTTCTGCGATTTCTGTCCAGATTGTATCCAGATTGCTTGTGTTTTTCACGCACATGAAGAAAAACGAAACAATAACAATCTACATCTCCTAGCAACCATTAGTGAAAAACACATTGCATCCGGATGCCTTCTGTTTTTCACGCAAGCCCCATTCACTTCTATAGAGCAAGGGCTGTGTGAAAAACGCACAATATTGAACATGTTGCAATTTTTCCTGAATGCAGAGATGATACATGAAACATGTACACAGACCCATTGAAATGAATGGGTCAGGATTCAGTCCGGATGTCATGCGTTAACAACACTCATCACATCCTGACGAAAAACTCGTTCATGTGAAAGAGCCTTTAATGGCATTCTTTTTAATGCAATTATGTAAGAAAAATGGCATAATAGCATAAAAAAATATGGCCCAATTTATTTCTTAAAAATGATCTACTGTAGCTATTTCTATAGCCATATTCCAGGCACACGCAGACTTCTGGAACTCTCTGTATTTACAGTCTAAGACATCGTGCATTATGGGATGGTGGTGAATAGAAAGAAAAGTGTCCATGGACTAATATTGTCTTCAGAAAGAGATTGATTACTTCTCCTTCCCAGAAACCAGGGAGTGACAGGGAAGCTGCATACTGAGTGTTATCTGTGTATGTATGGTGTTGCTATCCTACCTTATCTAGGCTTCCAGGAATACAATACATCTGTCATTTAATTCCATGTCCATTAATGACTCTGCTGACCCTGTCCCAGTTTATGCAGTATAGCTGACAAGAAAGCATAAGAAAACAGGAAATGTTAGTCTACCGTGTGTGCACTCACTAGTGTAATACTTCACAATTATATATCATTATATTCTATTTTCCATTTTTTTGTGTATATGAAAAGAACGGCAATCACCAACATTTTTTTATGATACATTCCCTTTAAGGCTGATTCACACATGTTTCTGCCACAGTATTTCTTTAATGTATTAATAACACTGCAATAATGTTAGAGCTGAATGATATATTACCTCATCACAATCCTTATCCCTCCAGTCTTAAAAGTATAGTTTGAGAAAGCAGCCTAGGTTACTGTTACTGTTAACAAATATGTAGAGGCTCTTATGTATGCCTTGTGTCTTATGAACACCCCCAACTTCCTGCTCTTTGCAAAACTGTTCCCCCACTATTTTTTTCATCAGTAAAGCAAAGACAGACAACACCTTTAGAAATTTTAAATATACCATTTTGGATCAACTTCAGATGGACCTTCAAAGTAACAGCCAACTGAAAGTGAGACAAGAGAATTACAATATTCCACAATGCTTACACCACTCACAATGAAACATGCAAGCTAGATCTCTTTCTAGAAGGACAAGAGAACCAGAATGTCACAAGAGAAACTTGTCTTACTAGGTTGACTTGCCTTGTGGGGTACTCTTTGGGGTGTTCTTTATCATTAGGGAGACAAAAAAATATGCCAGACAACACTGCTCTTGGTTTCTAGGAAGAGTATATGCACATTTTATATATATATATATATATATATATATATATATATATATATATATTATGACATTAGATTAGATATCCCCTTAAGCTAATTTCCATACCTTTGGCTTTCTGGGAAAGATATTAAAATTATCTTCCAAAACAGAAAAGAATGATAAACTAGTCACATGATGACTATTGTAGGCTAGACAATGCTCTTCTTGTTTTTAGGGGAAAATATATGCAAATTATCATGTCTGGGCATACATAGTTGGCATACTAGGGACATCCCTAGTCTCCAATATTGCACTCACTTACTTGGCATACTAGAGGCTCTCTATAATGAGAAAGAGTACCCCTAGATAACACATATATATATTGTTAAGAAGCACATTTCCCTCTCTTTGTATCTGATGCATACATGCGAACAGTCCTGATTTTGTCAGGACAATCCTTCTGCAGAATTTATTTTGATTGCAAAATAGGTATTCCTGTGCATTTTAATTATTCAAACATTTGTGTGCTCTCCCGTGGATTTCCTCTGCCTCTCTGCTTTCCTCCACCATTGGAAAAACATACTGAAAATTGTATTTTAATGTGTTTGAGATTACATGAATGGTGAGAAGAAGAAAATGCAAACACATTCTAAAATGTAGCTTCAGAAGTGTTTACAGGAGGCACGGAAAACATTCCTGCAGATTTATTTAAAATATTTTAATTAGGTCTGCTGAAAAGATCAGAAGTTTTAAGAAGCACCTACCTGCAGGATCAACCCTATTAAACCAGGCATACAGGGTTGATCCTGTTTATTAGAGCAATACCGGTCTTGTAAACATTGGTTGCAGCTTTCCCAACTAAAAAGACTTTTATTCTCTATGCAAAAATACATTAGAAGGTAAGTCCCACACCAGGTTTGGAGATAAAATTTGTCCTTTATTGAAACATAATAAAATCAACTGTAATGCTCAAGGTGCATGGCCTATGCATTTCCAATGCATACAGCACCCTTAGTCATGGAAATTATTCTGAGGGCATCAAAGCACCAAGGGGCAGGGCCTAGCTGCTTGGTGCACTTTATCGCCTCAGCTCTCCAGGGCTGGCCGCTAAAGTACTCATTTACATGGAGAATTATAGTCTTTTTCAATTAATTTTTTACTCAGGACAGGAATCATTTTTATCAGCAGGATCAGCCTTACTAGATAGTACAACTGGATTATTAGAGTTAATCCTGCTTATGTGTGCACTTTATTCCCTTGAAATAATCAATCTTACATCTACAGCTGATCTCCATTGTTTAAAAATGGTGCCAGTGGGTGCCATGTTTCTGCTGGGGCTAATGTATGTGATCAGTGATAATAGTAATTACAGACATTTAACCCCTCAGATGCCATGGTCAGCTGTGAGCATGACATCTGAGGCAGCTTTCCCTTAGAACGCTGTGATCCCAGGGCCTGAATGTTCCCCCGCACTAAGATCTGAGAAGTCGTTCTTATGGAGGCCTGCAGATGGCAATGCTCTATAGGAACATAGTAAAACTCCTATAGGCTGCAATGGTAATTCATTGCATTCGATGGGACAAGCAATCTAAGGCCTCTTTCACACGGGCATCCCGGATTTGCTCCGGACGCGTTGCGTGTGACTTGCGGGAAAACCACACGAGTAGGCGCGCAATTGCAGTCAGTTTTGACTGCGATTGCGTTCCGATGTTTTTTCCGCGCGAGTGCAATGCGTTTTGCACACGCGTGAGAAAAAACTGAATGTGGTAACCAGACCCGAACCCAGACTTCTTCACTGAAGTTCGGGTTTGGGTTAGGTGTTCTGTATATTTTATTATTTTCCCTTGTAACATGTTTATAAAGGAAAATAATAGCATTGTTAGTACAGAATGCTTACTAAAATGTTGCTTGAGGGGTTAAAAAAATTAACTCACCTCATCCTCTTGTTCACGCAGCCGATATTGTCTTCTTACTTCATCTTTCAGGACCAAAAGGACCTTTGATGACGTAATTGCGCTCACCACGTTATAAGGGAAAATAATACAGTAATTTGACATATCAATTTACTAACATCATCTCCTTAGCAACCATGCGTGAAAATCGCATTGCATCCGCACTTGCTTGCGGATGCTATGCGATTTTCATGCATCCCCATTCATTTCTAGTGGGCCTGCGCAGAATATAGAACATGCTGCGATTTTCACGCAACGCACAAGTGATGCTTGAAAATCACTGCTCATCTGCACAGCCCCATTGAAGTGAATGGGTCCGGATTTAGTGCGGGTGCAATGCATTCACCTCAGTCATTGCACCTGCGTGGAATTCTCGCCCGTGTAAAAGTGGCCTAACAATTGCTTGCTAAAGTCCCCTAAGGGGAATTAAAATATGTGTAAAAAAAAATAGAAATTGTTTTTAAAAATTTAAAAAAGTATAAAAGTTCAAATCACCCCATTTCCCATAATAAAAATAAATAAACAATAGAAAACTAAAGATGACTTTCACCAACATTTCCCCAAATGCCTGTATTACTATATGGCAAACGCAGTAACGGAAAAAAAAATCTATTTGACACTTTGTCGCTTTACCTCCCCTCCCCCAAAAAAAGAAAAATGATTAAAAAAATCATGCACACTCCAAAATGGTATAAACAAAAACTAGAGATCACCTTGCAAAATTTGAGCTCTAACTCAGCTTGATAGAAATAACTGTAAAAAAGTTATGGGGGTCACAATATGGCGATGCAAAGGAAAAATACTTTTTCCAAAGTTTATATTTCTTTTAGGAATTAAAACACAAGAAAAATATATTAATGCTGTACTGCTGTAATCATACTGACCTGCAGAATGAAGGTAACAGGTCAATTTTATCACAGAGAATTTTTTTTCAAGCTTCCTACTACATTATATGCAATATAAAATGCTGCCATTAGAAACTATAACCTGTCCCACAAAAAACAAGCCCTCAAATGGCTATGTGGACAGAAAAATAATAACGTTATGGCTCATGGAAGGCAGGGAATTAAAAATTAAAACATAGAAACTTAAATTGCCCTGTCTTAAAGGGGTTAATAAAGACAAAGGGAGTCATTTTTCATGAGGGGCCTTTTTGAAGTCCGTTTTGCTTTGAGTTTGTGTTGGTAAAAGTTGGCATTTTTCAAATGTTGAATGTTAGATTTCGTGCATCTTAAAAGCTAACAGTATTGTCTGCAAATGTTACCCTGTCTTGTTTTTTTTTTTTTACATCACCCTTCCAATCCTACTACAGTGACTTTGTGACTTAGTGATTGAAATGAATTAATATAGCTAACCATGCTCACTTTCCCATGACTTTTCAAAAGTGACGAGAGCAGCATTAAAATAAATCACAAATTATTGCCCCAAAATACTATACACCAATATTTGCAACCTTTTACTGCCAGAATTCTAGTGCAGAGGAAATGATAGTTTCCCCGCAAAGGCTTGACATGTATATTTAGTTCTTCTAGGGTAGTGTCTGATTTTAACCGTACTATGTATATCCATACAGGTCTGTAACATGACAAGTCATCATTAGCCAAAGCAGTATCTATTAGTTTAATGTAATCCTCTTCTGTAAACTCTAATACTGACTTCTTTTATTTGTCTTGCCAATAAAATAAACCCAGATGTTAACCAGTATTACAAATTTGCAAATGTAAAGCGTATAAATCTGGAAACATTGTATAAAAAGATCCCATTAAATATAAGCATTTAATAAGCATTTGCCTGGTTGCTCTGAGTATACATGGTTCTATAAATTGATTTAATCCATGTGGAAACCATTACATGTTAGAAGAGTATTTGCATATGGAAGCTGAACAATATTTTTCTCTGTGTAAACTATATTTGTACTTGAACATTTTAGACATGATTTGACAATATACTCTATGTGTATAGCTGAAGAGTGAAAATGTAACAATCTCAATGTAATTTATGTAATTTATGTAACGTGTGGGTGAATGCATAGTGCTAGATGCCAGATGTTCTATAAAAACACCATGCTTTCTAATTTTGTATACCAAATGGTATATTGTTTACACATAATTGCAAGATTTTATGGATTATTTTGATTGTATATTATAAATATAATTCTCAATTTTTCCACAATTGCTTTGAGTTACTACTTGACCCTATTACTGTATTGAGCGTTATCACGTATCACTGCACTCCCTCTTGCCCCATCACGGATTATTATAGCGACTAGCACAGCCCAGTGAAGCAATCAGCCAGTGGGCTACTTAAACCTACTTCAATGCATTCAGTGTGCCTTCACCCAACCCTAAATTTTAGCATTGCTGATTGTTTGTTTTATATAGTCCCATCTTAGCTGGATTTATTTATTGTTTTACTCATAATTACAGTTTGGATTTTTGGCTTGTTATTTTGATCTGAATGCCTCCTGGTAATCAGGGTTAGTACATAAGCCCTAAAACATTCTTTTACTAGAATGTATTCATAAAATAGAGATCACAAGTTGTTTGAGTGATCATACATATTTATTTATTCATTCACTAATTAATGAATTATTGAATTCATACATTCTTTAATTTATGAAAGAATATATCACCATGGGTAGTGCAAACAATATATTTATGCATACTGATGTTGAATGGGTTATATGCTTGTTGAAGTTAGCTACAGTACCATAGACATCAGAAGCGCATATTTATAGCTCATGAAGGAAGTCACGTGTGGTGAGCTGGTTTGGTGGGTTTACAAGCGCCTTGAAAATGTATTTATACCTTGAACTTTTCCACATTTTTTCACATTACACCCAGAAAATTAAATTGGGATTTTATGTGATTAACACAAAGTAGCATGTATGTGTGAAGTGAAAAAGAGAGTGATACATGGTTTTCAAAACTGTTAATAAATAAAAATCAGGAAAGTGTGTTGTGCATGTGTATTCAGCCCCCCTCCTTTCCCCCCTAGTCAATACTTTGTAGGACCTACAATTACAGCTGGAAGTCTATTAAGGTATATTTCTACCAGCTTTACACATCTAGAGGCAAAAATTTTGCCCATTCTTCTTTGAAAAAGAGCTCAAGCTCAGTCAGATTGGATGGAGAGCATCTGTGAATTTTCACATCTCGCCACAGATTCTCAATTTAGGTCTGGACTTACTGACTGTGCCATTCTAACACATGGATATGCTTTGATCTGAACCATTCCATTGTAGCTCTGGCTGCATGTTTAGGGTCTTTGTCCTGCTGGAAGGTGAACCTACACCCCAGCCTCAAGTCTTTTGCAGCCTCTGCCAGGTTTTCCTCCAGGAATGCCCTGTATTTATCTCCATCCATCTTCCCATCAACTCTGACCAGCTTCCCTGTCCCTGCTAAAGAAAAGCATCCCCACAATCGTCATGCTGCCACCACCATGTTTCATGGTGGGGATGGTGTGTTCAGGGTGATGTGCAATGTTAGTTTTCTGCCACACATAGCTTTTTGCATTTAGGCCAAAATGTTCAACGTTGGTCTCATCTGACCAGAGCACCTTCTTCCACATGTTTGCTATGTCCCCTACATGGCTAGTGGCAAACTGAAAATGGGACTTTCTATGGCTTGCTTTCAAAAATGGCTTTCTTCTTGACACTTTTCCATAATGGTCAGATTTGTGGAGTACACAAATAATAGTTGTCCTGTGGACAGATACACCCACCTGAGCTGTGGATCTCTGCAGCTCCTCCAGACTGACCATGGGCCTCTTGGCTGTTTCTCTAATTAGTGCTGTCCTTGCCTAGGCTGTCATTTTAGGAAGACGCCCATGTCTTTGTAGGTTTATAATTGTGCCATACTCCTTCCATTTTCGAATGATGGATTGAACAGAATAACCTAACCCTACTTTACACCTCTCCAACACTTTATCCCTGACCTGTCTAGTGTGTTCCTTGGCTTTCATGATGCTGTTTGATCACTAATGTTCTCTAACAAACCTCTGAGGCCTTCACAGAACAGCTGTAGTTATAATGAAAAAAAATTATACACAGGTGGACTCTATTTACTAATTTGGTGACTTCTGAAGGCAGTTGGTCACTAGTGATGGACGAACATAGGCTGGGACTCTTCGCGAACACGATCAAATGTTCGAGGCAGGCCCCATTCACTTTAATGGCAGGCAAACCTGGAAAATTTGCAGCCACTAAATACTTACTAGAAGTGCACAAATAGTCCTACAACATGAACAGTGAGATACTAGAGAGGGATCAATGACAAAAATTCCCACAAAAAATATGTATTTTAATCAGGGGCCATTTTTATGTGTCCTAAAGGGAAATTCTCAAAAATGTGCCCTGTTGGAGCCTAGAAATTTTTTATTTTAGGCCACGGTAGTTAGGGCCCTAAAAATGAAGCATTCACCAGACAGAAAAGATCAAGTGATTATGTGGCTGGAGGAATATTACACGGTCAATGCATATAAATTTTACTGCAGGCCAGTACAAATACAGGTAAAATACATATGTTTCAAAGAATTAAAAATATAAAATTGGATTAAAAACGTGGCTAACGAAATCCCCCCTCTTGAAAAAAAACTTTAATGATAATAGTTGAAATTTGATAACACATGGTCGTCACTGGTGTTGAATTCCTCCGAGGCCGCAACAATTATTCATTCACTGTGCATAAAAGAACAAGTAAGTGTGTGGCTGGAGGTAGATTACACGGTCATTGGATATCAATTTTACAGCTCGCCAGTGTACTACAGGCCCCAAAAATTATGCATTCAGCGTACAGAAAAGAACAAATAAGTATGTGGCTGGAGGTAGATTACATGGTCATTGGATATCAATTTTACAGAAGGCCAGTGGACTACAGGCCCCAAAAATTATGCATTCAGCGTACAGAAAAGAACAAGTAAGTATGTGGCTGGAGGTAGATTACACGGTCATTGGATATCAATTTTACAGCAGGCCAGTGTACTACAGGTCGAATACATATGTTTAAAAGAACTAAAAATATAACATTGGATTAAAAACATGGCTAACAAAATCCCCCCTCTTGAAAGAAACCCTAATGATAATAGATGAAACTATTATCTAGTTGGTCATTAGTAGAGATGGCCTTGCGGTTCGCCCGGCAGTCGTTTCGCGGTGAACTTTGCGTGTTCGCGATTCGCCGAACATGCGAACATATGGAGATATTCGCGCCCGTCATATTCTTTTACATTGTGAAGAACTTTGACCCATGACACATCCATCAGGTGGTACAGGACAGCCAATTGAGACGTTTCAGCACATGGACATACCCCCTACCTTATAAATAAACCAGATCTGGCCGCCATTTTACATTCACTCTTTTGCCAGTGTAGGGAGAGGTTGCTGTGTGGAGCAGGGACAGGCTGTTAGGGACAACAAACACTAGCTAATAGGGCCACAAAAGTCTTTTTAAGGACTGGTATAGGTGTGCTATTGATAGGTGTGATACACAGAGGGGTGCGATATACTTATAATATACTTTTATAATGAGTCAAAAACACATAGATCTATATAGTGATCACCTGGAAGTCAGGGGCCTAAGGGCTAGGGTATTACTAGGGCCATTTTTATATAGGGTAAGGTTCCGGACAAGGTCGCTCTTATCAGGGCGGATGGTCTGTGGTTAGGCTAATAGGCCCAGAATAGCACCCCCCTGTAGGGCAATATCAGGGACAGTTCTTTGCCCACCCTGTCCTTCAATACCACATCATCATCTAGCCCAGGGATAGATGTTTTTTGCTTTCCCTCTGGGATTCATGGATGTGCACTGGAACCCCCCAGATTGTGGTAGGACATACGGTTTCTGATTTGGTGCCGCCGAGCACCTGATTTAGTGCTGCCGAGCACTCGTTATTGCCTACCACATCTATGCTTTATGCTTAACTTTAATAATTTAATTTATTTTCATTTTGAGGGATATCTTTTCCATTCACACGTCCGCAAAATGGGTCCGCATCCGTTCCGCAATTTTGTGGAATGGGTGCAGAACCATTTATTTTCAATGGGGCCGGAAAGTGCTGTCCGCATCCGCATTTGCGCATCCACATCGGCATTTGCGGATTCGCACTTCCGCATCCGTGCTTCCGTTTCCGAAAAAAAAATAGAACATGTCCTATTCTTGTCCGCAATTGCAGACAAGATAAGGCATTTTCTATTATTACTAGAGGGGAACCGAGGTTTGCATTCTCCTTCAAACACAGTCCCATGGTTGAACGTATACGTACAGTGATACATAAGAATTGGGACATTTTGAGGAGGGATGCAACCCTGGATGAACTCACTAAACAGAAACCCATTATATCCTTTAGAAGAAGTCACATTAAGGATAGGCTCGTAAGGAGTAGGTTTCAGGCTGTTAAGAGCAGCAACTGGCTTAGGAGTAGCATCTCTGTTGGCAACTTTCGGTGTGGTACCTGTTCACTGTGTGCAAATAATTCTCAAAAGAAATATGTTGAATTTGGTGGTACGCAAGATAGAGTCAAAAGCTTCTTTAACTGCAGGAGCACTTATGTAGTGTACCTGTTGCTGTGTGACTGCGGTCGATTCTATGTTGTATTGTATTTCCTTCATGGGGCTTGAAACTGTGCCAACCCCTCTGCAGGGGGGGGGGACAGACATCGTCTCCTCCTGCAGAGGAAAACGAGGTGGATCCTGCGTACCCAGTCCCTGGGTGTACTGGGTTTAAATGATAGGAACGATCTAAGTTCCTTTTTGTAACTATACATTGTTGCAAATACTTTTATTGGTGTTGCCACACTGTATTGTTTGCCATTTGTTTGCCATTAGCCGTTAAACCGATGTAGTAGGACATCTGTCGGTCTAGGCGTTCCCTGAGGCTGGATCCGGAGGGCGGCTGTCAATGGGTTGGCTGCAAGAATTATCTCATATCCGAAGTGACCAACATATCTTCAAACCGCCCTCTTCTTGCATGTGCTGTTGGATTGGAAAAAATCGTAAGGTAGGATGTCACTGATGACGCCCTGGCTGCGACTGACCAGTTTGGTGAGCTCATCAAATGGCCGCAGAAGTCTGCATGCATCGCGCATGAGCAGCCACTGGCGTGGTGGAGAAAAACAAGCTCCTCAGAACCTGACCTGCCGCAGAGTTCGTACAGGTAGTCATTAACTGCATGTTTCTGCTAGAGCAGCCTATCAAGCATATACAAGGTGGATTTACAGCGCGTCGGGCTGTAACAAATCAGATGTCTGACGGGCAGGTGGTGTCGCCGCTGAACGTCAGCAAGGCAAGCCATGGCCGTGTAAGATCTTATAAAATGGCCACAGATTTTCCTGGCCTGCCACAAGACGTCCTGTACCCTGGGGTATTTGGCAACGAATCGCTGCACAACTAAGGACGTTGTGGCATGGCATGTGTGTCATTTTGCTCTGTTTCAGAATGCTCAGCAGATTGGCACCGTTGTCACACACCACTTTACCAACTGCCAAATTGAGTGGGGTTAGCCACTGATTGGCCTGTGACAGCAAAGCTGAAAGTAGGAGTAGGAGAAGAAGAGGCAGGTCTGCATGCAATCCGTGGCGGTAACACCAAATCCACACGGGTGCCACGGGTTGCATGCTTGACGGCCATTAGAAGGTTCACCCAGTGGGCAGTAAAAGTTATGTACCTTCCATGCCCGAGTTTGCTAGACCACGTGTCTGTGGTCATATGTATCTTGGCACCAGCACTGTGTGCCCTTCTGGGAGAAATATTTCCTTCCGGGGACCTTCCATTGCCGTATGCAAATGGACACAAATTGTTTAAAGGCTGCCTTCTCTGATAAGTCAAGTTTTCTGCTTCATCAAATGGATGGACCTGGGCGTGTCAGGGAAAAAACATCAGAAAGCAAACATCTTGCAACTATTGCTGGAAGAACAGAAGCTGGTGGTGGCAGCATTGGGGTTTGGGGAATGTTTTCATGGCATTCTCTGGGTCTTCTTATCTATCTGGAAGGCAGTCTCTACTGATATGGGTATGAATCCATCTATGCACATCACATACATCGATACAGTGAGGAACAGAAGTATATGAACACCCTGCGATTTTGAAAGTTCTCCCACTTAGAAATCATGGACGTGTCTGAAATTCACACTCTGAGAGACAGAATTTTTTTTAACAAATTCAGGAAATCACATTGTATGATTTTTACAGAATTTATTCATCTTTCACTGCTGAACATAAGTATTTAAACACCTGAGAAACAGCAAGAATTCCGGGTCTCAAAGACCTGTTACTGTGCCTTTAAAAAGTCCACCTCTATTCCACTCATTAATCTAACTTAGTAGCATCTGTCTGAGCTCTTTAAAGACACCTGTCCACCCCACAGTCAGTCAGATGCCAACTACTACCATGGGCAAGACCAAAGAGCTGTCAAAAGACACCAGAGACAAAATTGTGGACCTCCAGAAGGCTGGAAAGAGCTACAGGGCAATTGCCAAGCAGCTTGGTGAAAATAGATCAACTGTTAGAATTGCTAGAAAATGGAATAGGCTAAAAACGACTGTCAGTTTTCCTCGGACTGGGGCTCCATGCAAGATCTCACCTCGTGGGGTATCACTGATGATAAGAAAGGTGAGGAATTAGCCCAGAACTACAAGGGAGGAGCTTGTCAATGACATGAAGAGAGCTGGAACCACAAAGTTCACTGTCAGTAGAACACTACGCCGTCATGGTTTCAAGTCATGCATTGCACGGAAGGTTCCCCTGCTCAAGTAATCACATGTGCAGGCCCGTCTGAAGTTTGCCAATGACCATCTGGATGATCCAGAGGAGGTATGGGAGAAAGTCATGTGGTCAGATGAGACCAAAGTAAAAGGATGAGTTGCATCCCAAGAACACCATCCCTACTGTGAAGCATGGGGGTGGTAACATCATGCTTTGGTGGTGCTTTTCTGTGAAGGGGACAGGACGACTGCACTGTACTAAGGAGATGATTAACGGGGCCATTTATTGTAAGATTTTGAGCAGCAACCTCCTTCACTCAGTGAGAGCATTGAAGATGGGTTGTGGCTGGGTCTTCCAACATGACAACGACCTGAAGCACACAGCCAGGATAAGGCTTGGCTCCGTAAGAAGCATATTAAGGTTCTGGAGTGGCCTAGCCAGTCTCCAGACCTAAATCCAATAGAACATCTTTGAAGGGAGCTGAAACTCCGTGTTGCTCAGCGACAGCCCCGAAACCTGACAGATCTAGAGGAGATCTGTGTGGAGTATTGGGCCAAAATCCCTGTTGCAGTGTGTGCAAACCTGCTCAAGAACTATAGGAAATGTTTGACCACTGTAATTGTAATAGTAAACAAAGGCTTCTGTACCAAATATTAAGGGTCCATTCACACATCCGCAATTCCTTTCCGCATTTTGCAGAACAGAATTGCGGACCCGCACTTCCGGGTCCGCAATTCCGATCCTGAAAAAAATAGAACATGTCCTATTCTTGTCCGCAACAGCGGACAAGAATAGGCATATTCTCTTAGTGCCGGCAATGTGCGCAAAATTTGCTGCAGTCTGTGTTTTGCGGATCCATGGATCCGTGGATCTGCATGACACACACGGATGTGTGAATGGACCCTAACACTGATTTTCTCAAGTGTTCAAATACAGTGCAAGACAAATAAATTCTTTACAAATCATACACTGTGATTTCCTGATTTTTTTTTTTAATTCTGTCTCTCAGAGTGGGAATGCACCTACAATGTGAATTTCAGACCCGTCCATGATTTCTTAATGGGAGTTACATAGCAATATTATACACTCACCTAAATAATTATTAGGAACACCATACTAATATGCTGTTGGACCCCCTTTTGCCTTCAGAACTGCCTTAATTCTACGTGGCATTGATTCAACAAGGTGCTGATAGCATTCTTTAGAAATGTTGGCCCATATTGATAGGATAGCATCTTGCAGTTGATGGAGATTTGAGGGATGCACATCCAGGGCACGAAGCTCCCGTTCCACCACATCCCAAAGATGCTCTATTGGGTTGAGATCTGGTGACTGTGGGGGCCATTTTAGTACAGTGAACTCATTGTCATGTTCAAGAAACCAATTTGAAATGATTCTAGCTTTGTGACATGGTGCATTATCCTGCTGGAAGTAGCCATCAGAGGATGGGTACATGGTGGTCATGAAGGAATGGACATGGTCAGAAACAATGCTCAGGTAGCCAGTGACATTTAAACTATGGCCAATTGGCACTAAGGGGCCTAAAGTTTGCCCAGAAAACATCCCCCACACCATTACACTCCCACCACCACCAGCCTGCACAGTGGTAACAAGGCATCATGGATACATGTTCTCATTCTGTTTACGCCAAATTCAGACTCTACCATTTGAATGTCTGAACAGAAATCGAGACTCATCAGACCAGGCAACATTTTTCCAGTCTTCAACAGTCCAATTTTGGCGAGCTAGTGCAAATTGTAGCCTCTTTTTCCTATTTGTAGTGGAGATGAGTGGTACCCAGTGGGGTCTTCTGCTGTTGTAGCCCACCTTTCTTTCCCATTCTGACATTCAGTTTGGAGTTCAGGAGATTGTCTTGACCAGGACCACAACCCTACATGCATTGAAGCAACTGCCATGTGATTGGTTGACTAGATAATCACATTAATGAGAAATAGAACAGGTGTTCCTAATAATTCTTTAGGTAAGTGTAGATGCACATTGTGGTGAACCTGGAACAGAATACATAGATGACATTGTGTTAGCCCAATAAAGACAGTAGCAGGGTGCAGGAGTGGTAACACCACTCTGGGGTGTTACACGTGGCTGATGGGCAAAATACGGACCCCTTTACCTTAGTGTCCCTGTAAATGATCTCGGTAGTAAGCTTTCATTAAGTCTTTGTACTGGTACCAGGAGTGTGAATAAGAATGACAGACATGTGCCTTGTTCCAATTCACTCTAGTTTAACTGCAGGGGAGCAACAGTTGATATAGGAGGGGTTGAACTTTCTTTACATCCAATCATATGTTAGCATTTATCTCAACCTATACACATGAGCTCTGCATTAACATAATAGATGACTCATAGTAACAACATTTGACCAATCAGGTATGGACACATAGGCTACCATGGATCAGAGCTATGATGACCCTATAAGTTGAAACTGTTCAAACCAACAGGAATGTATGGGTATCTTGAAACCGCTCAGGAAGTTTCTCACATTCCAAAGGGGGAAGGGAGATCTTGAAACAGATGTAATCCATAATATACATTTACTTAGAAAGACAAAATGGAGTTACCTATATCCCATCAGTGGCTACCTAATTCCCCAGACTTGAACCCAATACAGCATCTGTGGGACCACCTTGAACCGTTGTGTTCACTCTATGGATCCTCCCCTACACACCCTCCAGCATCTGTGGGATGTACTGCAGTCAGCATGGCTCCAGATACCTGTGACAACTAGTGTTGAGCGAAGAGAATCATTCAAAGTGGAATTACGACTATAGTTTAGGAGAACTTTGAATCGCAACAAAGTCGTATTTCCTCACGCTTTTGGTAACAAATCAGGTTTTGCTAAAATGGTGGCTGCGCGTGTTACAAAGTAAGAAGCCTAGGAACGCGAGATCACTCATAATGCCACAGCTATCCCCTGTGATGTCACAGCCCTATAAGATGCTGATCCCGCGTGATTGCTGCCATTTCACTGTGATCTGAGCATAGGGAGAGATGTGGCAAGTGCTCATGAGCTAGTGACAGTGTTGTTGAAAACTGTTTTAAAATGTTGGAGAGAGGGAGTGCAGAGAGATCATAGGGAGAGATTTTTGAAGCTGTAGGGAGAGCATAGGGAGACAGCAAGGAGACTGCAAGTTGATTGTAATCGCTGTGTGCATCACATTCTAGTGCACCCACATTCAAATTTAATCCCTTATTTCATTAATACAGTTACATTGCGTTCGTATTGCAGGACAGTGTAATTTTTTGCACTGTACATTTGTGCAGTGGAGTGAAATTTATTATAGCGAATGCCTTCTGTTAGCTGTCGTACTACATAGCGTCAGTGTTAGGCTATGGTTAAATATTTTGTACTGTACATGTGCGTAGTGGAACTAAATTGTTTATAGCGAATGCCTTCTGTTAGCTGTTGCGTTACATAGCGTCAGTATGATCACACGGTTAAATACTTTGCCCTGTACATGTGTGCAGTGGAACTAAATTGATTATATCGAATGCTTTCTGTTAGCTGTTGCGTTACATAGCATCAGTATGAGGCCACAGTTAAATATTTTGCCCTACAAATCTGTGCAGTGGAACTTCATTGATTTTAACGAATGTCTTCTGTTAGCTGTTGCATTAGATCGGGGCGCTCAACGTTTCCTGGTTGGGGGCCACATTGCCCTACTGAACTAATGATGAGGGCCAAAATTAAAATTTAAAGGTGTATTAACAAATGAAATATTGTACTTATGGCATATTGAACACACATTATATACCATTAATGTCTAGTTACACTTCCAGGACTCCCATCTAATGGGAGAAATACATGAAAAATACATGTGAGCAGCCACAAGACATAGGCATACATGTCTGTTACCAGATGGTTTGGGGCCGCACAGAATGGTATCAAGGGCCGCATGTGGCCCCTGGGCCGCAGGTTGTGCACCCCTGCATTAGATAGTATCAATATTAGGCCACAGTTAAATATTTCTACCTTTACATGTGTGCAGTGAAACTAAATTGATTATAGCAAATGCCTTCTGTTACCTGTTGCGTTACATGGAGTCAGTATTAGGCAACGGTTAAATACGTTGTCTTTTACATGTGTGCAGTGGAACTAAATTGATTATAACGAATGCCTTCTGTTAGCTGTTGCATTAGATAGCATCATTATTAGATCAAACGACAAATCCAGTTCACCCTGTGTGTTGAATTCCTCATGCAAGGATGGAACCAGGTAAGTTTCATGTCTACAGGAAAAAAAAAAAATGACACCATGCGATCTTTTCATGTATCATGGGAAGGAAATATGTTGCAATGATATATTCTTTTATTTGTAATTTTGTACTTACATGATTTCCTGGGATGTGAACTTTTAAATACATGTTAAATATATATTTTTATTTATTGTATATTTAGTATTTATCTCCAGCCGGAGATTTTTGGTGCACATAGGGTTAATGGTGATTGCTGTTGCTAGGGTGTATTTGTTCTACCGTGTCTTCAGGCAGTTTCCCCTTCCCCCTTTTTGTGGATACAGGTGGGGGAGGTTCATTTAAGTCCGCGACACAGAACAAACAGTTAGTTATGATTAAGACCAAGTAGTGGTCGAAACGCGTATACTCAAGGGGTGCCATTGTGCAGAGGGGTACACTGTATGTGATTCACATTTTTGCCAATAAAGTCGGAGCTGCTATCCCACAAGTGCTGGATCATCGCTTTTTTTTTCAGGGTCATTATTAGGCCATGTTTAAATATCTTACCCTGTACATGTGTGCAGTGGGATGAAATTGATTATAGAGAATGCCTTCTGTTAGCTGTTGCATTACATAGCGTCAGTATTAGGCTACGGTTAAATACGTTGTCCTTTACATGTGTGCAGTGGAACTAAATTGATTATAGTAAATCCCTTCTGTTAGCTGTTGCGTTACAAAGCGTCAGTATTAGGCCACTGTTTAATATTTCTCCCTGTAAATGTGTGCAGTGGAACTAAATTGATTATAGTGAATGCCTTCTGTTAGCTCTTGCATTATATAGAGTCAGTGTTAGGCCATGGTTAAATATTTTGCCCTGTACATGTGTGCAGTGGAACTAAATTGATTATAGCAAATGTCTTCTGTTGGCTGTTGCATTACATAGCATCAGTATGATCACACGGTTGTCCTCAGACATAACCTCCCAGATCTTAACCCGGAAATAACCTCCTCTTCATTCATTCAGCCTGTATGAGTGAAGCATCGGAGCATTTGATGCTTCAATGCTCCCCTTGCCCTCCGCTGTATCGTGCAGAACAAGGGATTTTTTCACACTGCTATGCAAAGGCTTCCACCTAGCAGTTATCCCTGTGATGTCAACGGCACTAATGGGCGGCCTATAGCCCTAAAGACCGCCCATTAGTGGATCACTGCTAGTTGGAAGTCTCCGCCTAACATTTCCATACAGAGACCCGGTGCATCACCAGTAGCAAAGAAAAAGCCCTTGCTCTACGCAATATAGCATAGGGAAAAGAGGAACATCGGAGCATGAAATACTGAATGAGAGAAGAAGTGGTTTGCCCTGTACATGTGTGCAGTAGAACTAAATTAATTATAGTTAAAATATATAATTCCTTCTGTTAGCGATACAGTTATTATACACTACAGCCTCCAAAGGAACAGGCAGTGGCAAAAATGATGCTGTAGCCAGCACTAGTAGCAATTTCCCTGTGGGGGCTCAGATTGGAAGACAGAGGAAGCCGCATCCCTCTGCCTTACCTCACAGATGCAGTGATCACTGTTAATCGCGGCATCTGAGGGATTAAATGACGGGATTCAGTGGGATCTCCATTCCTGTTATTGTGGCCGGGTATCTGCTGTATGATACAGCCGGCATCAGCCACGTATGGAGAGGGATCACTGCAGCAGCCCGCTCCATACATTCCCTCAACCACCGTAACATACGGGTATACCTGATGAATTAATTTGTAACAAATCAAAATTTCTTGGCAAACTTAGGCAAATCGGCTAAATCAAATTTTTCAAAACTTTGCTCATCTCTAATGACAACCTACCAGGACCTTATTGAGTCATTACCAGCCAGTTTACTTGTCTCTGTAAATAAACATTTTTTTTTGTATAACATACTGTGGGGTTTCGCTCTGGTAGACAGGATTAGTGGACGCAGTATAGAGGCAACAACAAGTTCTTTGGATCAAACAGTTCAGTGTTTTATTCACACTTTAGGCTACTTTCAGCTAGGTGCGGATCCGTCTGGTATCTGCACAGGCGGATCCGCACCTATAAATGCAAGCGATGGTATCCGTTCAGTACGGATCCGTCTGCATACACTTAGTCAAAAAAAGTCTAAGTCTAAGTGAAGTCAAACGGATCCATCCTGACTTTACATTGAAAGTCAATGGGGGACGGATCCGTTTACAATTGCATCACATTTGTGTCAATGTAAACGGATCCGTCCCCATTGACTTTCATTGTAGGTCAGGACGGATCCGTTTTGGCTACGCACCGCCAGACGGACACCGAAACGCTGCAAGCAGCGTTTTGTTGTCTACCTCCAGAACGGAATGGAGGCAGAGCAGAGCCAAACTGATGCATTCTGAATGGATCTGCATTTATTCAGAATGCATTGGGGCCAAACTGATCCGTTTGGGCCCACTTGTAAGAGCATTGAAGCGGATTTCACAGGCAGACCCTGAAATGCCAGTGTGAAAGTAGCCTTAGGCAAGTGACAAACAAGCAGTCATAAACAAAAAGTCACCTTACGGTGTTGGTGGTAATTCACACCATGCGGCAATTCTGCTTCAAAGAGTCCTTGACCATTGCAGCACCAACCTGTTTTCACGTCACACAGGTAGCAAGCCTTCATCCAGACACAAGGCTCCCAGATCCCAAAACAGAGACCTGGCTTCTGAGCCCAGCTGCCTATTTAAGGACAGCCAGGTGCTGCCAAAACCCGGACTGGCACTTAAAATCCGGTCCGGTATTTGACCTCACCTAGCTGTAAATCAGCCCAGCAGTACATGCTGGGAGGAAAATATCAGTGTTTCCAGACAAAACCTCTCACTGTGTCACAATACATAGAAGGAAAAAAATTGGTATAAAATGCATAAGGGCTCATTCACGCGGCCGTTGCCCCTCCGTTGCCGTATTGCGACCTGCAATACCAACTACCGGCCGTGTGCATTCCCATCACGGATGCAGACCCATTTACTTGAATGGGTCCACAAATCCGGAGATGAGTTGTGGAACGGAAGCATGGAACCCCACAGAAGCACTACGGAGTGCTTCCCTGGGATTCCGTTCCATGCCTGCGCACCGCAAAAAGATAGAACTTCCTCTATCTTTTTACGGAACGGACAGATTGTGGGACCCTATTCAAGTTAATAGGTCAGCGATCAGCATGCGGCTGGCCCATGGTGCCCGTGAATTGTGGACTGCAAGTTTCGGTCCTAAGTACGGGCACAGCGGGACAACAGCTGAGCGAGCCCTAACAGAGGGGTGGAAAAGTATTAATTATATGAAAAAGCTGAATGTGTTTTTTTTTTTACTTTATTCATAAAAAAATGTACAAAATATTGACATATAATTTTTTTTTTCATATTATTGTTTGTTTTTTTCTTTAAATTTACAAATGACGCCAAAATGAATTATTCACCCCTTCAGTACCGATTCACTTTTCACCTTAAATCCCAAGTCGATTTTTGCAAATCCGACATGTGTCACTTTATGTGGTAATAACTTTGGAACGCTTTTACTTATCCAAGCCATTCTGGGACTGTTTTCTCGTGACACATTGTCCTTCATGACAGTAAAATTTTGAGTCAATATATTTCACTTTTATTTATGAAAAATCCCAAAATTTACCAAACATTGAATGAAAAATTCACAATTTTAAAAATTTCTATTTCTCGGCTTTTAAAACAGAAAGTGATACCTCATAAAATAATTATTACTTAACATATGTCTACTTTATGCTGGCATCATTTTGGATATGTCTTTTTTTTTTAGGAACTTAGAAAGCTTAGAAGTTTATAAGCAATTTTTCTAATTTTCAACAAAATTTTCATAACAATTTTTTTGAGCACCAATTCAGTTATAAAGTGATTTTGAGGGGCTCATGTAATGGAAAACTCCCATAAATGACCTCATTTTAAAAACGACATCCCTCAAATTATTCAAAACCTTTTTCTTGCAACATAGCAAGGATTAACAGCTAAATAAACCTCAATATATATTGCTCTGATTCTGAAGTTTACAGAAATACAACATACGTGGCGGTAAACTGCCCTATGGGCATGTGGCAGTGGTCAGAAGGAAAGGAGTGCCATATGGATTTTGGAGGCAGATTTCTCTAGAATGGTTTTTAGGCACCATTTTGGAAACTACACCCCTTAAAGAATATATTAAGGGTGGTACTGAGCACTTTTACCCCCTAAGCGTTTTACAGAATTTGGAAACACTTGGTTGTAAAAATAAAAAGTTTTGTTTCTTCTAATAAAATGTTGCTTTAGCCCCAAATTTTTCATTTTCACAAGGGGTAACAGGAGAAAAAGAACCCCACAATTTGTTACCCATTTTCTCCTGAATACGGCAACACCCCATATGTGGTGGTAAAGTGCTGTGGGGGCACATGGCAGGACTTAGAACGGAAGGAGTGCCATATGGCTTTTGCAGCGCAGATTTTGACGGAAAGGTTTATGAGTGCCATTGGTTTATATTTTTAAGTGATTGTCTTATGTGAGGGCTTATTTATTGTGGAATGACGTGACGGTTTGATTGGTACCATTTTGGGGTACATAAGACTTTTTGATCGCTTGGTATTAAACTTTTTGTTAGACAAGATGAAACATTTTTTCTGTTTTGGCATAGTTTTTGGGTATTTTTTTCTAACTTTGACCTGAGGGGGCATATAATGTGATATTTTTATAGAGCAGGTTGTTATGGACGCGGAGATACCTAATATGTCTATCATTTTTATTTTTGTTAAGTTTTACACAGTGAACTAATTGTTGAACAGAATAAAATCTTGTTTTTGTGTTTCCATTTTCTGAGATCCCTATTTTTTATTTATTTTTGAGCGATTGTCTAAGGTAGGGGTTAATTTTTTGCGGGATGAGATGACGGGATGATTGGTACCATTTCGGGGTACATAAGAATTTTTGATTGCTAGGTATTAGGCCTCATGCACACGACCAATGTTTTGGTCCGCATCCGAGCTGCCGTTCTGGTGGCTCGGATGTGGACCCATTCACTTCAATGGGGCCGCAAAAGATGCGGACAGCACTCTGTGTGCTGTCCGCATCTGTTGCTCCGTTTCGTGGTCCAGCTAAAATAATATCCGTGCTTTGTGGACAAGAATAGGCATTTCTATTGAAGGCTGTCCGTGCCTTTCCGAAAACTGCGGAACGCGTACGGACAGCATCCGTGTTTTGCGGATCTGCGATTTGCAGACCGCAAAACACACCACGGTCGTGTGCATGAGACCTTACACTTTTTGTGATGTAAGGTGACAAAAATGGCTTTTTGGCAAAGTTTTCATTTATATTTTTATATTTTTTTACGGCATTCACCTGAGGGGTTAGGTCATGGGAGATTTTTATAGAGCAGGTCGTTACGGATGTGGCAATACCTAATATGTATACTTATTTTATTGATTTAAGTTTTTGACAATAATATCATTTTTGAAACAACAAATCATGTTTTAGTGTCTCCATAGTCTGAGAGCCATAGTTTTTTTTTTTTTTTTGCGATTTTCTCAGGTAGGGTCTCATTTTTACGAGATTATATGACGGTTTGATTGGCACTATTTTGGGGTGAATATTACTTCTTGATCGCTTGCTATTACACTTTTTGTAATGTAAGGTGAGAATAGCTTTTTTGACACCTTCTTTTTATTTTTACGGTGTTCACCTGAGCTGTTAGGTCATGTGGTATTTTTTTGGAGCAGGTTGTTACGGATGTGGCAATACCCAATATGCCAACTTTTTTTTATTTGTTTATATTTAACACAATAAAAGCTTTTTTGAAACAAAATAAATCATGTTTTAGTGTCTCCATTGTCTGAGAGCCATATTTTTTTTTTTTTTTTTTTGGACGATTGTCTTAGGTAGGGGCTATCTCAGAGACAGGACTCATCTCAGGTTAATTTGCATATGTATCAAATCGTTTTTTTTACGCAATAAAAGCACACAGAGCTATGGGGACTGGATATTGCGGATATGCTAGCGGCCATCTAGCAACCTATGTCCTCAGCTCTATACACAAAATCCAGGTGACCAGTTCCCTTTAAGCCCATATTGTACCTACTGTATGCAATTACATGGGTTTAAAGCTCAGGACGACACTCTATACTTGTGCACTGCATGGTAGTAAGCAGGTTATTAAGGAGAGTGGATGAGCTACTGTTAAGCATCTCTGGCATCTCTCTTACTCTTCCTCTCTCTTAAATGTCCAAATAGATTAGCTCATCTCTGTGTAAGAGTAAAACATTTTTAGTATTATTTGTTATATTTAATTAATGGTAGAATGAATAAAATATGCTCTTATCATGTAATAGTTTCAATTGTTAGGATATGAATGATAAGACCACATGCATTATGTTTGATGACAAAAGGAAAAAACGGTGGATAGTAGCGTTCTGAAAACTTGTCTTTTTTGCTTACAAGCATGAAACTATTTTGATGTTATTTTATATTAACAGGAGGTAATGCTGCAGGGAGCATCATTGTTTTTTGGAACCAGAATCAGTCACTATTACATGAAAGTATCTATTGATTTCAGTCTGCAACAGTTTTATAGAAAAACAAGCAAAATTGGCATTACCCTAAAGTCATGTTTATTAACCCTTTTTTATTAAGTGAAAGGCCATTATTTAGTTAGCCATGAACCCCACAATATTTATACTCCAGAAGAAAAGAAATACTCTAGACATGAATTTTATATATACAAAAAGCAGAGAAGTTAAATGAGAAGCACAAACAAACCACTTTCAGATGACCAAGCAAATTTGCTAGGATACAAGGAAATTGAAAATCTGTCTGTGATCAGGGCATTGCTGCTATGATTTTAGTTTACAATAAAGTGTATTGCAATTTCCTATGCTATAATCATAAATCTCTATTTCCATCAAGATAACAGAATTATAATTTTTTACCATATTACCATATGTCCTCTAAATATCAGACAAATCTAGTAAATAGGAATTCTTATATACTTCCAGGGTTGGGCCACCACAGGATAATAACAGGTCTCATGGTCCATCAGAAGACAACACCATTTGAAACGGATTAAGGTGTTCATCACTTCATGCAATGGCTGATTTTTTTTTTACACTAATAATTGTTTAGAATGTATTGATGGAGATGACCTTTGTGCACAATTATAAGTGGACATTGTGGGGAAGATTTATCATGACCAATGCTTTCTGTGCCGCTCTTGATCTCCCTTGTGCTGCCGGAGGGTAACCTAATTTATGACAAGGCACAAGCTCTGAGGTGTAAACAAAGATAAATGTGTCATGGTGACAGGCCACTCCCCCTTTCCATGCCCATTTCTGAAAAGAGGAGAGGGCCGCATAAAAATACCACTTGCCACTATTTTTTCAAACGTTGCATTTAAAAAGTTGCAAACATTTGTGACATTTTAATGCTACTTTTCTGACACAAACTGAATGGTAAATCTCTCTCTAAGTTCAGTGCAGTTGATAGTGGTCCCAATCATCCCAATCCAAGATTATCCAATTTTTTGGAAGTATAATGGGCTAATTTTAGAAAAATAGAGCTTACAAAAACACTAAAGACACTCTGTCGATTCACTCAGTCTCCAGATGCCACTGCCATCAATTGCATCTGTGTCCACAACACGCAGATATAATTGAGCAGTCACCTCTTCGCTGGCAGGACGAGGAAACCGTTATTTTTTATTTTTTTTAGCCAAAGTGTACAAAATACTTACATAAAAACACAGTACAGTGTTATATCAAAAACCTTACAACCAAGGCTTTTTCTCCTATCTTTAAATCCCAATCCCTCCCCAACCCTCATTTCCGCTAGGAGCGACTGTCGCCCCTCACATATCACCTAATACCAATTAATTCCAGTTACCCCAAAGCTCTAGCCATATTGATTTTCTCCCTTCTGTCTGGGCGAGGCTAAATCCATATTGCTTTACCCTGTCCATATATTCCTTCCATTCCTGGAAGGAGGGATATTTAGTCGAACCCCAGTACTTCACTATTACGACTTTGGCGAGGGCAGTCCCCCTAAGCCAGAGTCGTTGCTCTCTTTTTTTGTTAGTTTCCGGGAAATTACCTAAAATCGCATATTCAATGCAGGCATCATATTTCAGGGTAGAGCAGTTTTGTATTTTCCCAAAGACCTTGGACCAATAGTCCCTTATACCTAAACATTCCCATAGTAGATGTTTATAGTCCCCCCTGTCCATATAACATTTGTAGCACTTCGGTTCTTTATCTCTATAGATTGTGGATATTAATAGTGGTGGATAATATAAGCAATGTATAATTTTAAGAAGAATCCACATATGTGCATGAGAAACTGTAGCCTTTTTAATATTCCCATTAAGCTTCACTTTTAAATGTGATCTGTTTAGTACATTCGTGCTTCAGCTTTGCATAGATGTGTGATGTAACAGTACTATTTGGTGACATGTCATAGAAAAAATAAAAAAAAGGGTGATGTGCGATTTTAAGATAATTCTTATTTTCTGTGTATTTTACAGCGTGACGTACAGTACAGACCAAAAGTTTGGACACACCTTCTCATTCAAAGAGTTTTCTTTATTTTCATGACTATGAAGGCATCAAAACTATGAATTAACACATGTGAAATTATATACATAACAAACAAGTGTGAAACAACTGAAAATATGTCATATTCTAGGTTCTTCAAAGTAGCCACCTTTTGCTTTGATTACTGCTTTGCACACTCTTGACATCCTCTTGATGAGCTTCAAGAGGTAGTCACCTGAAATGGTCTTCCAACAGTCTTGAAGGAGTTCCCAGAGATGCTTAGCACTTGTTGGCCCTTTTGCCTTCACTCTGCGGTCCAGCTCACCCCAAACCATCTCGATTGGGTTCAGGTCCGGTGACTGTGGAGGCCAGGTCATCTGGCGCAGCACCCCATCACTCTCCTTCATGGTCAAATAGCCCTTACTTTCAAAGTTTTCCCAATTTTTCGGCTGACTGACCTTAATTTCTTAAAGTAATGATGGCCACTCGTTTTTCTTTAATTAGCTACTTTTTTCTTGCCATAATGCAAATTCTAACAGTCTTTTCAGTAGGACTATCAGCTGTGTATCCACCTGACTTCTCCACAACGCAACTGATGGTCCCAACCCCATTTATAAGGCAAGAAATCCCACATATTAAACCTGACAGGGCACACCTGTGAAGTGAAAACCATTTCAGGTGACTACCTCTTGAAGCTCATCAAGAGAATGCCAAGAGTGTGCAAAGCAGTAATCAAAGCAAAAGGTGGCTACTTTGAAGAACCTAGAATATGACATATTTTGTGTTGTTTTACACTTTTTTGTTATGTATATAATTCCACATGTGTTAATTCATAGTTTTGATGCCTTCAGTGTGAAACTACAATTTTCATAGTCATGAAAATAAAGAAAACTCTTTGAATGAGAAGGTGTGTCTAAACTTTTGGTCTGTACTGTAGCTGTTCATATCGAAATGTGTCAGTAAACCTTAGTGTTGTGCCCGGGAGGATTTCAGTTAATGCTCTAATCTGCCCCTTAAAGAAGACCTGTGAAATTAATGAAACCCCCCATTTTTCCCAATATTGAATATCCACTAACTTCATAATATGCGGTAAATTAACATTCCTCCAAATCGGAGTGAACTCAACAGTTTGTGTTAGTCCTACAATACACCTAACTTGGTTCCAAACTCCCCTAAGCATTTTACTAAACAGGCATTCTGGGCATTCTCCCCCTTTTTTCTCCGTAATCCCAGTTTCAAGAATGTGGAAAATGTCCTCCCGCGGCCTGTTATGATTCCCAAACGCACGGATTGTCCGGTTTTTAATGCACCATTTCAGTTGTGCAGCAACATAATATTCTTTGAGGAAGGGGAGGGACAATTCTCCCTCTTCTTCATTTGTATATAGATACTGTAATTTAATTCTAACCAGCTTTAGGACCCATATTAACTCATTAAAGAGGCTCTCAAATTTATTAAAGAACATATCTTCAATCATTATTGGGCTTGCATTCAATACGTATAGTAACATTTGGAGTAGCGTCATTTTTATAAGGGCTATACGGTAATTTGTGACAGGGGGAGTTTTTGCCAAGTTTTGATTTTCTCTTTTACTTTATTTATCATTGGGGTAATGTTCAACTTTGTATAGTGTTCCAATCTGCTCCCAATATGAATACCCAAATACAGCAGGGAGTCTGCTGGATCCAGTATACAGACTTTAAAATTATAGCCAGGAGGAATCGGACGTTTTAATGGGAGGAATTTAGATTTCTCCCAATTAACTTAGTAGCCTGACAAACGTCCAAAGTCGTTTATGTTTTCGCAGACTTTGGGCAAGCTGGCATATCCCCCTTTCAAAAACAACAAAATATCATCTGCGTATAAACATATTTTTATCAGCGTTGCTCTCACACCCGAAACCCATTATATCCTCGTCTGCTCTAATTTTACATGCCAAGGGTTCAAGAAAGAGTGCAAAGAGCATTGGAGAGAGAGGGCATCCCTGTCGTGTTCCTCGTGTAAGGGAGAGGGGCGTGGAATATTCCCCGTTTATTTGAATTCTGGAAATGGGGCTCCGATATAAAATCTGAACCCACCTAGAGAAATAGCTGCCGATTTTCGTTTGGATCATCACTCTCCAGAGAAAGGGCCACTCCACCTTGTCAAACGCTTTGGCCGCATCCAGAGACAGGATGGAGCGGTCCTCTCCCTCCCCCATCTGGATGTTCAGGAATGTTCTCCTTATATTGTACTGTACAGGGAGTGCAGAATTATTAGGCAAATGAGTATTTTGACCACATCATCCTCTTTATGCATGTTGTCTTACTCCAAGCTGTATAGGCTCGAAAGCCTACTACCAATTAAGCATATTAGGTGATGTGCATCTCTGTAATGAGAAGGGGTGTGGTCTAATGACATCAACACCCTATATCAGGTGTGCATAATTATTAGGCAACTTCCTTTCCTTTGGCAAAATGGGTCAAAAGAAGGACTTGACAGGCTCAGAAAAGTCAAAAATAGTGAGATATCTTGCAGAGGGATGCAGCACTCTTAAAATTGTAAAGCTTCTGAAGCGTGATCATCGAATAATCAAGCGTTTCATTCAAAATAGTCAACAGGGTCGCAAGAAGCGTGTGGAAAAACCAAGGCGCAAAATAACTGCCCATGAACTGAGAAAAGTCAAGCGTGCAGCTGCCAATATGCCACTTGCCACCAGTTTGGCCATATTTCAGAGCTGCAACATCACTGGAGTGCCCAAAAGCACAAGGTGTGCAATACTCAGAGACATGGCCAAGGTAAGAAAGGCTGAAAGACGACCACCACTGAACAAGACACACAAGCTGAAACGTCAAGACTGGGCCAAGAAATATCTCAATACTGATTTTTCTAAGGTTTTATGGACTGATGAAATGAGAAAGAGTCTTGATGGGCCAGATGGATGGGCCCGTGGCTGGATTGGTAAAGGGCAGAGAGCTCCAGTCCGACTCAGACGCCAGCAAGGTGGAGGTGGAGTACTGGTTTGGGCTGGTATCATCAAAGATGAGCTTGTGGGGCCTTTTCGGGTTGAGGATGGAGTCAAGCTCAACTCCCAGTCCTACTGCCAGTTTCTGGAAGACACCTTCTTCAAGCAGTGGTACAGGAAGAAGTCTGCATTCTTCAAGAAAAACATGATTTTCATGCAGGACAATGCTCCATCACACGCGTCCAAGTACTCCACAGCGTGGCTGGCAAGAAAGGGTATGAAAGAAGAAAATCTAATGACATGGCCTCCTTGTTCACCTGATCTGAACCCCATTGAGAACCTGTGGTCCATCATCAAATGTGAGATTTACAAGGAGGGAAAACAGTGCACCTCTCTGAACAGTGTCTGGGAGGCTGTGGGTGCTGCTGCACGCAATGTTGATGGTGAACAGATCAAAACACTGACAGAATCCATGGATGGCAGGCTTTTGAGTGTCCTTGCAAAGAAAGGTGGCTATATTGGTCACTGATTTGTTTTTGTTTTGTTTTTGAATGTCAGAAATGTATATTTGTGAATGTTGAGATGTTATATTGGTTTCACTAGTAAATAATTATGCACAGTAATAGTCACCTGCACACACAGATATCCCCCTAAAATAGCTAAAACTAAAAACAAACTAAAAACTACTTCCAAAAATATTCAGCTTTGATATTAATGAGTTTTTTGGGTTCATTGAGAACATGGTTGTTGTTCAATAATAAAATTAATCCTCAAAAATACAACTTGCCTAATAATTCTGCACTCCCTGTATGTTCCTTTTGGGGATGAAACTGGTTTGATCAACATGAATAATTTTATGAATTACAGATTTTAATCTATTGGCCAGAAGTTTAGCAAGAATTTTATAATCTGTGTTCAACAGAGAAATAGGTCGATATGATGATGTTGTGGGTCCTTCCCCTTTTTAGGAATTAGGGTAATGATTGCGTCCATCCAGGAGGGGGGCAACGAACCCACAATCCAAGACTGGCCCAAGACCTCCAGCAATCGAG
This sequence comes from Bufo gargarizans, assembly GCF_014858855.1. Taxonomy (NCBI): domain Eukaryota; kingdom Metazoa; phylum Chordata; class Amphibia; order Anura; family Bufonidae; genus Bufo; species Bufo gargarizans. The sequence goes on from NC_058083.1 coordinate 271,091,911, forward strand.
GAAGCAACACTCTCTCATGTTTACGGTATAGATCAAATGGAAAACCGTCTGCCCCTGGAGATGTATTACCTTTAATTCATTTCAACGTAGACTGTAGCTCTGTTAATTGAATCGGTCTATTCAACCATTCAATATCTTTTTTCATCAAACTCAGGGATCGCAATATTATTAAGGTATTTATAAATTTCCTCTCCAAGATCGGCGGGTCCTGCCTGATATAGCCCAGAAAAATATCTGGTAAACTCTTTTAAAATAGTCTCAGGGGCCCGCAGGACCATCCCCGAGTCGGCCTTAATGCTGTTAATTTTATTACTCCCTCTTTGGTTTTTTATTAATGTGGCCAATAATCTACTTGGTTTCCCAGATTCACTGAAATTTCTCTGACCTAGAATTTTATTTATTTTTGGGGCTTTTTTGTATAAGTATTGTTTATATTCATCTCTCACATTTTTTTTATTGTTGTTGCTTTTCTAACGTGTACATACATAATTTCTGATTCTAATTGACTTATCTTCCCCTCTAGATTTTTTTGTGTTTGTGCAAAGGTCTTCTTTTTCTTCTTAATTTGATAGGCATATAGGCTGCGAAGGAAAGCTTTTAGCGAGTCCCAGACCATATGGATGTGTGTGGAGTCAGTATTACTAATCCAAAAATATTCAATCTCAGTATCAATCATGTCAGTATCACCTAATAATGTTATCCAGTGGGGATTGAGCTTAAAGCTCTTGTTGTTTTTTATTTTGATCCGAGCGTCAATTAATACTAAAACCGGGGAGTGGTCGGAGATGCCGTGATTTTCATATTTCATTTTCTTAACCCTGTCAATCAGCCCGGTGTCGGCGAGGACGAGGTCAATTCAGGACATGGACCTATATGTATTGCTAAAATAGGAATACACCTGTTTATTGCCGTACAAAGAACGCCATACATCAACTAATGCCATCTCCTTACATATTTTATACAATGCAGTAGTTGAACTGGGATTTTGTTCATAGCTGCTGATGGCAGACTTCCTATCCATTCTTACGACAGGAAACCATTAGCTGTGATGCAGCCCTCGCCTGAAGAAGCTGGGACTGCATAGCTGGATAATTTTGAGGGACTAGGAAAAAGGGGGTATTATACAGCATTGTATACTGAGGAACAGAGAATGTGGGCACAAAGCATTGGTGAACAAAGAATGTGGGCACAGAGCATTAGGACAGAGAGAATGGGGGCACAGAACATAGGGGCACTGAGAATGTGATCACTGAGCATGGGCACAGAGCATGTAACATTATATAAGGGGCCACAGAGCATGTAGCACTATATAATGGGGTATAGAGCATGTAGCACTAAATAAAGGGGCACACAGTATGTGGCACTATGTATGGGGACACAGAGCATATTACATAGTATGGGGGCATAGACTGAATGGCACTATCTATAGGGGGCACTACCATTAGGGGCACTGTGTGTGTTGCATTATTTTCAGGGGGAAATATATGACATGACTTTATTCAAGGGCAATGTATATTCTGCTACTATATTCAGGCACAGCATGTGGAACAAAGAAGAGTTTATGTTAGTTAATCGGGTGTGTTGGAATTGTTTGTAAAGTGATAAGCTGCTGCTTTTGCTGCTGCTCCTGCTTTTGGCTTCCAAAATTCATGATCAAATCCTGAATGTGTGATAGAGGCCTTATAGACTGTAAAAGGACACTAGTGGCCCCGTAACAAACTGGTGAGGGTGGCAACAGCATAAAGAGTAACAATAGTGGCCCCAGAACAGACTGGTGAGGGTGGCGACGGCATGAAGAGCCACAATAGTGGCCCTGGAACACAGCGGTGAGGGTGGCAACAGCATGGAAAGTCACAATATTGCCCCGGAACAGAGTGATGGTGGGGGCAACAGCAGTGGCAGTAACAGCACAAGATGGTGGCAGATCACAGTAGAAGCAGATGGCAGTAGAGGCAGCAGGCGTGTGGCATAAAGCAGGTGGTAGCATTAGAATAGTGGCAGCAGCACGTGGCCAGAAGTAATGGGCCATTTGTCACTATGTTACCGTGTGGCAGCATTACTGCCAGAATGATCTAGTCTGTTGCATCGGGCACTGGTGTCTGGAAATCCTGGTTGATCCATGTTCATCTTTATAAAGGTTAGTCTCTCAACATTTTGTGTTGAAAGTAAAGTTCTCTTTTGGGTAACTATACCCCGCCACACTAAACACCCATTCTGATGCCACAATAATGGCCAGGCAGGAAAGCTTGCAGGGGAAACTCAGCCAGTTGCGGCTACAGTTCAAGTTTAGCTGCCCAGTTGTCCAGGGGATCTTGGATCTGGGGTGACAGGATGCAGTCCAAGTATTCCACCACCAGCAGGTTCAGGTTCTGATCCATGTCCTGCTGTTGCTGGGTGGTTTCTTCAGTAGGCGGCTGAAGAAAACTGCTAATCAGAGACTCAAGACTTAAGTTGCCGCTGATGGAGCTTCTGCTGCTCCTACCCCCATCTCCCGGCCCTCCAGCAGTCATGGCAGTGGAGCGTGAGCTCAGAGGATCCCCCTGGTTAGACCTTTGTGAAGATGGGCGATGATGCACGTAGGCAGCGACCATCTGACTACAAAGGATGTCTTGATAGTAGTTGAGTTTTTCATTCCTTTCAGATGATGCAAAAAAGGCCCCCCATTTTGGACCGGTAGCGAGGGTCTATTATTGTGGAGAGCCAGTAGTCATCCCTTTGCCAAATGGTGATAATGCGGCTGTCCAGTGGCGTACATAGAGATATAAGGGCACCATAGCAAGGATCAAACCAGGCCCCCCACACAGGACAGAAGGGTTTCTGCCTAAACCTTTTTCAATGACCCTTGGGCCATTTTTCCACTGCCTTATTTGCTAAAAGTTGTTCCTTTAGAGGGTAGAGTTTACCTCCAGTAGAAGAGGAGATAATCCCAACTAAGACTGGGCCCCTTCTTGCTCTGGGCCCCATAGCAGTTGCATGGTCTGCCACTATGGTAGTAAGGCCCCTGCGGTTGTCACTACGCAAGCAATTCAGCATGCATCTGGCCATTTGTAGGCTTTCTGCCTCCATCTCCAGTGCATACTGCCACAGTCTGTCGCGGTTATGTGTGTCCTGTGCCAGTTCAGCCTACACAGGTCTCAGGTGGCCATGAGATGTAGGCACCACGTCGTCTGTCTCCTAACTAGTCAGATTTATTAGCATCCCCTTCAGAACGTGAAGGAGTAGAATAACATCATTCATCCCGTAGTCCTGGCTACTCACAAATAAAGTGGCCTCTTCAAAGGGTCTAAGCGAAAGGCAGGTGTCACACAAGAGCTTCCACTGTCTAATGTGAAAGTTTCACCGGGGAGTAGTCCTGTCCATTTGCATCATCAAGAAATCGGTCACAGGTTTCCTCTGCTCATACAGTCGGTCCAACATGTAGAGCGTGGAGTTCCAATGTGTGGAAACGCTGCAAATAAGGTGATGTAGGGGAACCCCATTCTACTTTTGCAGGTCAGGGAGGGCGCTTTGCATGGTAAAAGTGGCTGAAGTGCATGCACAGTTTCTTTGACATTTTCAAGACGTCATACAGTTTGGTGGAAGACTTTAGAAACTGGGTGACAACCAGATTGAAGACATGCAACATGCAGGACACATGGGTCAGCCCTCCCTGACACAGCACAGACAAAATGTTCTTCCCGTTATTGGTGATCATAGTTCCTTTGTCCAGTTGGAGATAAAATTATATTTCTTTAATGATGATGCAGAGCAGTTTCTCCCTGGTGTGACTCTGTTCACCCAGGCTCACCAGGTGCAGAACCTTATAACAACACCATGTTTTGCATGGGTGGTATGCTGTACGACCACTCTGAACTGTTCCTACAGTGGAGGCACTGGACATGGTGGAGGATGAGGAGGCAGAGGAGGACATTGGTGCAGAAATCCCATGATTACAATGCTAAGGCGGTGTTGCCATCACCTAGCCAAGCTGCTGGTGTGCCTGGGTGAAAACAACATTTACACAGTGGGCTGTAAAGGACATACAGTATATTGTCCTTAACCATAGTTACAGCTCCACATGTCAGCCCTGGCATGAACTGTACCAGATGCTAAGAGGCTCAAGCACTGGCCCACCTTCTGCTCAACATACGTGTGCAGAGCTGGTATAGCTTTTTTAGATAAGTAATGTCTACCCCGAGCGTGTTTGGCTTCAGATCTCCCACTGCTTCCATCCTGTTGCTGTCTCACAGGCCTGCTGCTACCCTCCACTACTGTCTGGTTGTCACTTATGTCACCCTCACCAGTTTCATGGCCACATCCCTGACTGCTCGTGACATGTGCTCACACCCAACTGTCATCATTGCTAGTTGCATGCCTAAGGGTGGAAACAGAGGACATCTCCTCCAAGTCTGTGCTGACTTATAGCTGCTAACTGTCCTCACTGAGGTCATCCTTGCTAAAAAAAAAAAAAAGCGGAGCAGAGCCGGCAGCATACATTACTTCCCGAGCAGAAGGAGCAGCAAGAAAGAGGCAGTTGCTGGACAGGTGAGGGCACAGAGGTTGTTCCTGGGCCATGCCAACCAAGTGTGGTGTCAGAGGAACCCACCGATTCCTGGCTGTGTTTATCTGATGTCACTTGAGATGATGTTGAAGAGTGAGTTAACCATTCCAGTACAGCTGGATTGTTGGTCAAAAGACGACGAGAGGATGACAGTGGCATCTCTGGCCTGTTGCTGTGGCTGTTGCTACTACCAATCCTTCTTCTGCTGCTACTTGTGCCAGCTGCAGCATTTTTGCCACTACCCGTTCCTTTTGAGGGCCCAGGCAACTGTCTGTTGGCCGTAGTGTACAGTAACTGAATCAGTAATGTAACTATTATCACTAGAGATGAGCGAATCAAAGTTATCGAAGTTAATGAAGTGGGATTAGATCCGAATTTTAGGAAAAATTCATTTTGCACTGAATCCAAATTTCCTCACGCTTTGTGGTAACGAATCACATTTTTTCCTAAAATGGCTGCTGCACATGTGAGGACATGAAGCAAGGAACTCCGGGAACTCGGGATCACCCATGATGCCATGCATGCAGCCAATCAGCATCCAGCCAGCCCTATGATGTCACAGCCCTCTAAATAGCCTCAGCCATCTTGGATTCTGCCATTTTCCAGTGTACTTAGTGCAGGAAGAGACGTCAGCAGGCACTAGGGACAGTGCTAGGAAAGACTTCATTGTGCTTAAAAAACGATTTACAAGTTCAGGGAAAAATGATTTAAGGTGTAGGGAAATGATAGGGAGGAATCATTCCACAGCATATATGTAGAACAGGGTTCAGTAGGGGAGGGTACAGCCTGGGTAATAGGAACAATCCTATTACACCGTGCTGCACTGATCCAAATTGCCATTATGCAGCTCTGTAATTCCAGCAAATCGTTCTTGCTATTGGGGTGCAAGTGCTGTTTGATACAGGCATTAAGAGGGTTTATTACAAGGAAATATTTCTATGTCTTATTTGCCCTTGTGCGGTGCAGTTATATGTTCTAAAACATTTTTGTCTTGTATTAGTGGGAAAAAAGGGCTTATTAGCTATTGTTTGGTGAAGTGCGAAAATGACAGCCCTTTTTGTCATGTATTAGTGGCAAAAGAAAAATATATTTGCCATTCAGCAGTGCAGTTATATGTTCTAAAGCCCATTTTGTCGTGTATTAGTGGAAAAAATAAAAATAAATTTGCCGTTCAGCGGTGCAGTTATATGTTCTAAAGCCTTTTGTGGAGTGTATAAGTGGAAAAAAGATAAATATATTTTCCGTTCAGCGGTGCAGTTATATGTTCTAAAGCCCTTTTTTTGCGTGTTTAAGTGGTACAAAAAAAGTATTTGCCGTTGTGTGGTGAAGTGAGAAAATTAAAGCCCTTTTTGGTGTGTATTAGTGGGCCCACAGAGAAGGATTATATGCTGTGGGCTCAGCCCCACTATACAGCGAGGACGAGCTACTAGAGGACAGTCAGCAGCTACTGCCCAGCCAAGATCTGGAGGAGACATTCAAGTAGTGATGAGTAGAGTGGCGTGGGAGCTGGTTTTGTGAGCGGTAAGGCTCCTGACCCAGAGACAGTTGAGGAGGACATCAGTGACATGCAGACAGTACTCGATGATTATGTAGCTGATCGCACTTGGGTGCCGGGTGAATTAGGGGCTTCATCACCATCATGAGGAGAGGGTGGCAGCTTGACCATGAGGCAGCAGCAGAGCCAGTAAGTCACTAGCGTGGCTGGAAGTCAGCAGGGTGGCAGCAGTGGGAAGTTAGTAGCCAAACATGCCCGGGGTAGACCACCCGCTTTGCAGGAGCCTACCTGCCCGGAAAGTAGTGGTCCACGGGAAGCAGCAGAGGTAGCAGTCAGTCAGTGTGTAGTGTGTGGGGTAAAATCACCTCCTCGGCGGTGTGGCAGCTTTTTGTTAAGCCGCCGGAGGAGGTGAACATGGCAATATGTAGAATCTGTGGGTAGAAGGTGAAGCGTGGGCAGGTTGCCAATGTTGGTACCACGGCCCTGTGTCAACATATGCAGTGTCACCATAAAGTGGCCTGGGAAAACCATGGCTCTGATGTGGTGGGCCAGCCTGCCGCAGCGACCACTGCATTACCCAGTGGCATGCAGGCAGTCAAGGCTTCACCACCTCAGCCAAACGAAGCTGTCAGTCCTTCCCATCATCTGCTGGTCCTGATGCTCCTGCTCCTCCTCATCAGTAATTCCGTCAGCAATCGATCACCGAAGCGATTGCCAAGAGACAACAGTATCTGTGCACTCATCCAATGTAGCAGAAGCTGAATGTGCTCCTGTCCAAGTTGCTGGTGCTGCAGTCCCTCCCTTTCAAGCTTGTGCCGAGCAGAGGTGGAGAGTCCCTAGTCGTCATTTTCCAAAAAGGCAGTACCAGCCCTGCACACACAAGTAGAACAGAAGGTGAGCCAGTCCTTGAGACATGTGGAGTTGTAACTACGGTCAGGGACAATACATGTCCTTTACAGCCCACTGGGTGAATGTGGCACCTGCACAGCCACACCAGCAACTTGGCCAGGTGATGCTGTTTTAGCCTCAACGTTGTCACGCCGTTGGTCCTGCAACAATGTCCGCCTCAGCCTCCTCATCCTCCACCTTGTCCTCTGCCTCCACTGTAGGAGCAGTTTAGAGTGCCCCTCCAGCATACCACATGTGCAGGGCACAGCAGTGTCATACTGTTATGCACCTCATTTGCCTGGACGAACGGAGACACACAGAGGAAAAACTTCTCTGTGTCCATCATAAAGAAATTAAATCCTGGCTTTGTCCACGACAACTCAAAATTGGAACCATGGTAACTGACAATGGGAAGAACATGGTGTCGACACTGCGTCAAGGAGGACTGAGCCATGCGCCCTGCATGGCACACGTCTTTAATCTGGTTGTCAAGCGGTTCCTGAAGTCTTCCACCCATCTGCAAGACAACCTAAAAATGTCCAGAAAACTTTGCATGCACTTCAGCCACTCGTACACCGCAAAGCAGACCCTCCTTGAGCTGCAGCGGTAGAACAGCATTTCACAACATAGGCTAATATGCGATGTTTCCACTCATTGGAATTCCATCCTCCATATGTTGGACCGACTATATGAACAGAGAAAGGCCATAAACGATTTCTTGATGATTCAAGCAGACAGGAGTACTTCTCTGTGTAACTTCTATGTCAGCCAGTAGCAGCTCATAAGTGACACCTGTCGTTTGCTCAGGCCCTGCGGTGTTCGCCCCAATAATGTACTAGTGTCCAGAGGCTAATCAATAGTAACATGGCGCCTGTAAACCACTCCATCAAAATCTGCCCTCCAAAAACCATATGGCACTCCTTCTCTTCTGATCCCTGCCATGTGCCCAAACAGCAATTTATGACTACATATGGGGTGTTGCTGTGTTCAGGAGAAAAGACTTAAAATTTGTAGTGCTTTTTCTCCTGCTACCCTTTTTGAAAATTTAAAAACGGGAAGCATTTTATTGGAGGAAATGAAAATGTTCTAAATTCTATTAAAAGTCTGTGGGGTCAAAGTTGTCAGTACACCTCTTAATAAATTCTTTAAGGGGTGTAGTTTTCAAAATGGTTACCTTAGTGTGCCTTCAAATGTAACAAGGTGCCCAAAAACCATTACAGCAATATATACCCTAAAAAAAAAACATATGGTGTTCCTTTCCTTCTGAGCCCTGCCTTGTGCCCATACAGAAGTTTATGACCACACATGGGGCGTTTCTGTAATCTGCAGAATTAGGGTAATAAATATTGAGGTTTGTTTGGCTGTTAACTCTTTCTGCCTTACAGCAAAATAAAAATACTAAAATATAAAATCTGAAAGAAATTTCACCTCCATTTTCCTTTAAATCTTGGAAAACATATAAAGGGTTATCCAGATTTGTAAAATCAGTTTTGAATAACTTGAGGGTGTAGTTTCTAAAATTGGGTGATTTATGGGTGGTTTCTACTACATAAGCCCCACAACATGACTTTAAAACTCAATTGGTCCTTAAAAAAGTGGATTTTGGAAATTTCCTTAGAAATTAGAAAATTTTCTTCTAAAAATCTAAGCCTTCTAACAGTAAACTTTTCGGTTAATCTTGGATTTGTTTTATAAATAAAGGTAAAACATATTGACTCAAATTTACATTTAACATAAAGTACATTGTGTTACGAGAAAACAATCTCAGAATCGCTTGGATAAGTAAAAGTGTTCCAAAGTTATTACCACATAAAGTGACACATGTCAGATTTCCAAAAATAGGCTAAGAAATAGGCTAAGAAATTTGGAAGAAACTCTAAAAAAATGTTAAAAGACGCACATTGTGACCCCAGCCATATGGTAAGGACACTCCCATATACATTGTCTTCACATGTGTTGTCACTAAACAAATAATTAATAGTAGGGTAATGAAGGAAAAGACTGAGCAGTGTTTTCCAACCATCAGCAATTGTTCTTCGCTTCTGAAACACTTTGAGACTCAAAGCCAGGAGTATAAAAAATACAAAATAAATAAAATAGTGATCTGGACTCCATATTTGCAGTACTACTCATGTATTATTGTAGATAATTGTCAAAATTGGGGTGAAAGACTCCTCAGCCTGTTACAAAGCAGGAGGAACTAAGCCGATTAATATATAGTTTTGTGGGAAAAGAGTCAAAACTGGTAAATTATACAATTATATATCTGCCTAAAAAAACTATATACATGGTGGTGTAATCGCTCTGACTGTAGCATAAAGGTTTTTTTATTGTTAATTTGACCTTTTTTATTTATATAGTGTTTTACACTTGCACAATCCAAAAAGTTTCTTGGATTATTTTGTATCACTGCATTCAAAGACCCATTACATTTTTATTTTTCCATCAATTGGGTTGTATGAAGGCTTGTTTCTTGTGGGAGTTGAAGTGTTTATTGGAGCACTATTTTTATAGCATTTTTGGAAAATAGAATGGACAAAAAACAGCAATGTTATATTTTTTAATACAGTCCATTTTTTACATAAATAAACATGTTTTCAAGAAAAGTGTTTACTTGATTTTTTTGTTTTCCATTTTTTTCTGTCTCTCTAGGGGACTTGAAAATGCAATCTTCTGATATATAATACTCATAATACTCTGCAAAAAAAATTACATAATGCCATTGGCAGGGCAAAGGCATCCATATACATCACAGGCCTACGAACCATTCTGAGGTTCCCAGTTGCACAACCCTTCAGCATCAGATAACGCCCCTCTCTCTAATAGTTATAGCATAGTAGATTGGCAGCTAATGTTTAGTTACAGCCTTTCCTTTTTTTTAATATAGCATTTAAATGCTATTTTTCATCCCTATAATTAACACACATTCTTTTATCTTACAGTACCTCTATTCACGGTACATGTCTCTAACTGGATAGGGTGAATTATTCAGAATGGACCAAAATACTTTGAAATCCGAAAATCTTCTGTTAGCTGTGGGAATTCTCTGATAATAATGTACAAAAGCATCAGGATTTAAAATTCCCCATGGCTGCTCTTTGAGTCTATGAAAAGACACAAGCTCTTTATTACAATTTGCAGTCTACAGGCTGCATTCCACCTGGGCACAGCAGAGAGTCTGACAAATTCTACAATCCTTACAAGTAAGGAATACTAGAGCTTCATTAAACTATCCCAACACAGTGCTGTGACCCTGGGCTCACACCTGAGCGTTTCTGAGACTCGCGTTCTACGCGCGTATTTGTCGCACATTTTTATGCGCATTTTTTGCAATAGTAAACGCGCGTTTAACGCGCGTTTTTGTGATTGACTGCAGTGTTGTCCAATGAGTCTATGGGCCAAAACGCGCGACAAACGCCCAAAAAAAAGAACTTGTTTATGCGTCGGGCGTTTTACAGCGCGTTCAAATGCGCTGTAAAATGCTCAAGTGTGAACCAGGGCCATAGGGAAGCATTGGTTTTCACGTGTTGAGCGTTTTACAGCGCGTTTGAACGTGCTGTAAAACGCTCAGGTGTGAACTTAGGGTAAGTATTTGCCCCTCATCCGATTTCTTTTTATTTTTGCAAATTTGTCACATTTAAATGTTTCAGATCATCCAACTAATTTTAAGTCATCGCCAATCACTATATTGAAGAAAATAAAGATTTATTCAAACCTATGGAACCCATGTGAAAATAATTGCCCTCTAAACCTAATAACTGGCTGAACTACCATTGGCAGTAACAACTGCAATCAAACATTTGCAATAATTTGCAATAAGGCTTTTAAATTCCTGTGGAGAAATTTTGGCACACAATTTTTTCCATAATTGTTTTAATTTGACCAGATTGGAGAGTTTTCAAGTATGAACTGCCTGTTTGAGATCTTGCCACAGCATCTCAGTAGGATTTAAGTCAGGACTTTGATTCGGCCTCTCCAGAACGTTAATTTTGCTTCTTTTGAGCCATTCAAAGGTGGACTTGCTTGTGTGCTTTGGATTATTGTCCTGCTGCATAACCTAACTGCCCTTGAGCTTCAGGTTACAAACTGACAGGCATTCTCTTTCAGGATTTTCTAATAGAGAGCAGAATATATGGCTCCATCAAATCTAACAACTCGTCCAGGCCATGGACCATCACAATAATACCACCATGCCAAGCCCCATCTGCCTCTCTGCTCCATCTCAGAAGCTAGAACAGATAAGCTTGTCAGCAGCTCACAGCAGTCTACACCTTCTCCTGCTTCTTTGCCTGGCTTCAGGAGCGGAGACAGGCAGAGTTGTTGCACTTTGTTTCTCATCTGTATTTAAATCTATTTAGAATGTTGCATCACATGCGGCTTTTCAGAACTATTAGGTTCTTTTTAAGGGATGTTTAGATTAAATGGGTCTTGTAGTAATCATGCCTGGGTGTGGACATTGAATCCAACTGTCAACTGAATTTGGTTAACTAGCTAAGAAGGCAGTGACCCTGGGTTCACACCTGAGCGTTTCTGAGACGCGCGTTTTACGCGCGTATTTGTCGCGCGTTTTTATGCGCGTTTTTTGCAATAGTAAACGCGCGTTTAACGCGCGTTTGTGTGATTGACTGCAGTGTTGTCCAATGAGTCTATGGGCCAAAACGCGCGACAAACGCCCCCAAAAAAGCTCAAGAACTTTTTTATGCGTCGGGCGTTTTACAGCGCGTTCAAACGCGCTGTAAAACGCTCAAGTGTGAACCAGGGCCATAGGGAAGCATTGGTTTTCACGTGTTGAGCGTTTTACAGCGCGTTTGAACGCGCTGTAAAACGCTCAGGTGTGAACTTAGGGTTACTGTTTCACATAGGCCAGGTAAGGCTGAACAGCATTTTTGCCCCCAATATATGAAATTATAATTTAGAAACAGCATATATTTTTACTTGGGTTCTCTTTTTCTAATATTAAAAGTAATTTTATGATCTGAAACATACAAGTTTGACAAATATGCAAAAATAAACATGGGAATGGCAAATACTTTTTCACAGTAGTGTATATCTTCAAATGAATGGAGAGATTGGACGAATGTTTGGACAATTTGTTATCTAAACACTCCAGGTATGTAGACCCAGCAATAAAGTACAATTGTTCAAAAATGAAGATTTAGCTGTGCTAACACCAACTATTCTTAGTCTATCATTGTTGAAGCCTCGTCCAGTATCAGTCAGCTATATTGCTGAAATTTTCTTCTTATTGTGGCTTGTATAGTAAAAGTTGCAACAAACATGTTTAGCAGTTATATAACCATAATTCTGTCACCTGCCTTATCAATGGTGGACATACATTTTTTTTTCTTTATGGATAAAAAGGGATCACCAAAGTTTAGAGAAAATGGTCTGCTTATTTTTCCAGAAGCGGAGTCATATCTGTCTGTTGGCTTTGTATGTATAAGTTAATAAAGCTGCTCACACACTTAAGATAGTTGTCAGTTGTCTGCCACACAACTTTATATGTTGTGGCGGTAGGCTGGCTCCTATCTGTAACCCAGCGTAAAAAAGCGTTGGGTTACATTGCGATCTGCAGGCGGCCTGCGCCACTTTAAATCACTGTTACTGCGCTGTAATTTGATAGCTGCAGTCAAGAGGAGAAGTCCCGGGACCAGCAGGAGTGGGCAAGCTGTGATGGATGCTTGCAGCACCCTGCTACAAGGATCTATCTCAGTGTTAAATGTAATAGTTGGCAGGGTGTGAATTAACCCTTTCCTGCTCTGCCTGTGGCAGGAAGTAGTTAATTCACTTAAAAAAAATAAAAAGTAAAAAAAAATGAATAAAAAGAAATATAGAAATAAAAAAAAGCTAGAGCAATAGTTACTAGTATTAGCAATAGTATAGAAAACTAAATACACACCTATACAAATCCCCCCCCCCCCCCCCCCCAAAAAAATGTATTAATCAGTTATTTTCAGTAGGCCCATTGCTACAACTAAAAAATGGCCTGGTAAGCAAGGGGGATAAACATTCGATTAATGAAGCGGTTAAAAAGGTTTTCCAGGATTAGAAAAAAATGGCTGCTTTCTTCCAGAAACCCTATTCACTTCAATAGAGCAGATCTGCAGCACCAGAATAAACACAGGGATATTTATGGCACTGTTTTTGGATTTATGACAGAAAAAAACTCCCTGGTCTGCCCTTATATTAATCCGTACCCCACTTCCTAGAATGCTTGTTCCCTATTTGGTATCCACTCCAGATTTTTAAGAAGAAAAAAAAAGATGAAAATTGAACTGTACAAAAAAGTCCGTATAAGTCTTAGCTACTGTCACAGTGTTAAAACTGAACAGCTAAAAATGTACAGGGAGAAAGAGAACATTTTACTAGGATGGTATTTTACAGCTCAGCCAAAAATAGCAATAAGTGCTTTGAAATCTTTTGTACGTTTGATTCTACAAATGCAGTGAAGCCAACTTGTATCTTATTCTCCTCCATTAAAGCTTTACAGAATTTTCCACTGTTCGTTATCACTGTGATTTTTTTAAGAACTCAACAGAATTTCAACCTGATTTCTATCACTGTTTGAGTCAACAACATAGAATGTATAAAGTAAACAGCTTGTTCTTCGCTAAAGAAATCAGTTGTTTTTAAAGGTAACCAGAGAATACAAGCAATATTTAATACTCTGAAAAAATTAAAGTGGCCCAGGAAATTTCTCATTGTTCACTGTAGCCCTCTGCCTGTAGGTGGTAGCACTTGAGGTATTCTTCCTCTGCAAAGCATGTATTCTAACATTTATTTTTATTTAGTAAAATAATTTGAACTGATAATAGGTTTAAAGAGGACCTGTAACCTCTACTGACATGTCCATTTTAGTAACTATTTGCATTCCCCATGTACAAATTCTGTCTCATCTATCCTTATGACTTGATGACTAGTGATGAGTGGCAGGGGCTTTATTCGAATTTGCGATATTTCACAAATATTTGGTAGAATATTCGTCAAATATTCGCAAATTTCAAGAATTCGAGATTATTTTATTGAATGCGATAAATCGGCAATGTAAAAATCGCGTAATGCAAATTTGTAACGCGATATACAGGCGTGGGTCACTTTGGCTACATTTTTCAAGCTGGTATAAGTTTCCTGAGACTGGAGAAAATGGTTGGCACGGCAGAACATTAGAATAGCTTTATATGCAGATAGAGTCAAGTGCTCCAATATATTCGCGATTGCGCTAATCATCAGTGATTAGAATATTTTTTCGCACTACGTGCAACTTAACATTTTATAAGGTCTGACTACAGATTACTGATTGGTGCACTAAGTATTGTTGTGAACTTGACATTGCTTCCTTCTCATTGGCCCACAAGCAAGAAGCAGAGAGGAATCATGTGTTCAGATGGAAAAAATGCTGAATATTCGATATAACGAATATATAACACTATATTCTAAATATTCGCAAATTCTCAAAGTGGTGATATTAGCGATAAAAATTCGCTATTTGAATATTCGTGCTCAACACTATTGATGATGTGCCATGCCTTTATTATTCCTGCTAGAAGTTATAATTGAATGAATCCATAAACTAATCCCCATCCCTCCAAACCAGAAAACCTTGCAAGGGTCAGGGAAAGATGGGCATCCCTATCTTAGACAGAAACAGGTTGTGTTCCAGTTTCCTCCTGGGCCGTCACCCCAAGTGTCTGCCAAGAGCCCATGTTGATATCTGATTCACTCAGAAGGGGAAACCAAAGGGATACAGGTGGGTAAGGTGCATAATAACATCACACAACCTCCCTAGACCTCCAGGAGAGAAACCTGATAAGACCACCACAACCTGTATGGTCCTTGTGACAAATAAACATGGAAAATGAACACACAGTGAACATAACAAAGAAATAAAGTGAATGTGTGACATTATGTACCAGACATTTGGTCAAAATGATAAAAAAAAAATCCTTATGTTGACTAGCCAGAAGGCCTGGGTAAAGAAAGGTAAAAACAAAAAATTGCAAATGTGATTATTGCAGTTAAGTTTACTGTCAAGGAGCCCATTCCTGAATTTGCTACAGAACCCTTTAAATCCTAGTTATGCCCCCTGGTGCAAGGAACTTAAGTTGCATTTAGTCGCTAAGAGGAGCCCTAATAGTTGGGAAGAATCTGTTCCTTCACGAGAATTGCCTTATCTTTAAGTGAAGGTGAAGTGCTGCATTTACATTCAGCAATCACCTACACAGTAAGAGAATGAGCAATCACTGTTGCGATCGCTCGTCCCAATACAGAATCATTGCTCTTGGGCAGCAGAGTGCTCTTTAGACACCTCAAAGCATTTCGCTCGTTCATCAGGTAAAATGCAGCACTTTTGCACAGGCAGATTATCAGGAACAAGATATTCAAGATAATCGGCCCGAACATGGGGCCATATAAGTGTAGCTTAATACACTAAAGTTTACACACAGCATTAACTTACTTTAGATAACACTGCCCATCCATCTTACTTGAATCAATGTATATCTACCACAATATGCAAATGAGTTTCCTTCCCTTGTGCCTAGCAGTCATTTGTATGGCCTGATGTATGTTTAACAGATTAAATTATGATATCGGGTCGGGACGTGAATCATTTGCATAGCTGGGAACATGAAGTAACAGCTGTGCACAGTTCTCTAATTGATCATCTTTTGATATGTGTAAGTAAGAAAAGCTTTATATTTGATGTGCAGCTACTTTGAAGTATTCCCCAAGCATAAACAAAATAAAATTTCTTGCTGAAATTAACCTCAACAGTTTGTTTCAAAGCTCGGACTTTCACACCTTTACACAGTCTTTTGTTGTATCATTCATAAGACATTGGCTTAAGGCATATGTTTATCATTAAAGCTTGCACATATGAATGACTTTCATTTAGATTTCCATTTGTTTCCACCTCAAAGACACTTTCTCACAGTCTTTTCTTTTATGTGCTTTACATCATTCTATGAAAGGCAGTTCTCCATATTTTGGAAGACAACTAGTTAAATAGAACATTAAGGGAAGAAAGGAATGCAAATTAGCACTTAACAAGCTCTGCCTCTAATGCAGGCAGCTATCCTGTAAGTCAATGTTCAACCATTTTAATAGACCTTGAGACATGACTTGTATATTAAATAAGCCAGCACTTTATATGCAGACAGCTGTTTCGAGGTGATTGCCTCTCGTCAGTGCAGAGAGTACTGGCTTAACTGGTGAGAGGCCTAAGTCAGGATATGAGAGATACTATCTCTCCTTGGGGAGAGAGGGTCTTAGTCAGCATGAGGAGATTATAGGCCATACATGCTCCTCTAGCTGCCTTACATCTGGTGGCATTAGAGGCAGAGCTTGTTAAGAGCTCATTTGCATTTATTTCTTCCTAGAATTCCAGAGGAGCATGTATGGCCTATAAGTTTACTCACACTGACTAAGACCCTCTCTCCCCAAGGAGAGATAGAAACTCCCCTCATCCTGACTTAGGCCTCTTTTTCATCCCTTTCTTCCCAGAATTCCAGAGGAGCATGTATGGCCTATAAGTCTCCTCACGCTGATTAAGGGGCTCTCTCCCCAAGGAGAGATAGTACTCCCCAAATCCTGACTTAGGCCTCTCATCCAGTTAAGCCAGTACTCTCTGCTCTGCACTGATGAGGGACAATCACCCTGAAACAGCTGTCTGCGGATGAGGTGCTGGCTTTTTTAATATCAGCATTATGTCTCAAGGCCTATTTAAAGGGTTGAACATCAACTTATAGGATACCTGCCATTTTATGGCATTTCATCTGATAACATTAAAGGCAGAGCTTATTAAGAATTCATTTGCATCCCTTTCTTCCTAGAATCCCAGAGGAGCATGTATGGTCTATAAGTCTCCTCACGCCGACTAAGGTGCTCTCTCCCCAAGGAGAGATAGTTACCCCCCCCCCCCCCAACAAAAAAAAATAGAACATTAACACATGTTCATAAGCAAAGCACTAGATATAACAGACATTACTGTAAACATACAGTAATATAACAATATAACAGACATTACTGCAACATGTGTCTCTGATGAGCTGTCAATGCCTAACTTCAATACAACACATGCTCCCTGCTGTGGTTATCTGTTGCATAATGACATCATTCACTGCTTTACATTGCTCATACAGATGCTTCAATATATGCAAGGGGGATTCCAGAGAGTTGGAACGTTGTAGATCAAGAGTTGCAATGACAGACTGCTCTGCCACTTAAATTCCAGGAGGTAGTTCCTTGTCACATAAGAATGGCTGAAATGTTAGGACAGTTTCTTGAACATGGCCATCACCTTCTGCAAGCCATGGAACTTAAAAAAATAATAAAAAATGTTGCAACACTGAATTTATCACATGCACCATGCAGTGAGCATGAATTATTTCCCCCAAATGCAGCACAGCAACGATGTTCTGCCATTATTGACATTGCCCAGTTGGAATTGGAGAGGAGACAGTGAGTAGAATACAGTATTTGCAGCTTGATGCACTTTAGCAAGTGATCCGCTGTGTGGCTATTCATGTCCAGGCTGATCAGCTCTAACATGGCATGGCATGGCAAAATTTCAGTTTACACATATTATAGGAGGGAGGGGGAATTGAAGCAATGCCCTGTCCTGTTTCTGTTGGGGATGGGAGGATGTCCATTGAGGAGGAGATGGATAAGCACCTGGTGTAGGAATCAGGCCGACACAGAGATGAAGATATCAATAGGACCGGGCCTCATTGCTGTGGTGCTGTGTCACCACTGAGGTGCAAGACACTGACCCAGTGGGCTGTAAAAGACATGTAATGCCTGTAATAGCTGCTTCAGGTGGCCACGGTGGCGTGCACCTTGCTGCACAGCAAGAAGTGCAAGGAGCAGCCCATGTTCTCTGCCACATGAGAATATAGGACAGGGGTGGTTTTTAGAGAAAAAATGTTGGCTAGGTATCTTCCGTCAAAGCTGGGCACATGTGATCAGTTCCCTAAAGTGGTACAGCAGGGACTGCACTGCCATTACCTTGGCCAGGTTGAAGTTAAGTGGATTTCTGGGCACATATGATTGTTTCCCGGCCACACATTCTGTTATTGATGCCTGACATTGGAGTAGAGGAGGAGGAGTCTGAGAGTGACAATCAGTAACGGACGATGACAAGGAAACTGTACTGCATGTGGATGCATCCTGGTTGCTGCATAGGAGACCAGGAGACAGAGGACAGTCTTGTTCTGCTTGCTGGCCAGTTCTATTTCCCACTGGATCTGGTGATGCCGCCTCATATGCTGCAATAGAGCCTTGGTGTCTAAGTTTGTGTGTGAATACCCACAACTTATTTTAACCCTGCAGATCTTGCACACAGCAATGCTTTTGTCTGACTGTGGAGAAAAATTACCAGACAGGAGATACTCGAATAGAACTAGCGGCAGCAGAGGTTGGCTTAGGTATGGCACACTTTGAGCTTGTGCCCACAGTATCAGTGGCATCACCAGTTAACCTCAATAGAAGCAGTTCTTTGGGGAAGTTCTGGCCATACAGTATGTTGCTTCTGCTTTTTATTGCCACCACAACCCTTCTCCTCTGATGTCCCCTCCTCTTCAGCCCCCCAATCCAGATCCCAAGTTTTTTCCAACACACAATCATCCTCATAACCACTTTTATTAGGCAATATATCATTGTGGTCTCTTTGGCCCCCTCACAATTGCCTCCTTTGTATTTGCCACTGTCACTATGACTACCACTGCCCCTACCACCACTACCACCGTGTATACAAGTATCATTACAACTACCACCAACAAAGCTATGCATAGGATCCCCCCACCTCCCCCTGAACCTCCTCTTCATGATAGTCCAAATGATGACTATTCTCACTCGTCAACAACAAGGATACTATCTTGAGTATCTTCCATAGTGCATGAGATTTTGTTGCCTTTACTTAGGAAAAATGAAGACATTTCATTAGGAGAGTTCAGTGAAGACAGAGATTATGCAACTGAAGGGCTTCTCTGGGGCTGCAAGGAGGAGGAACAGTAGGAATTCTGTGACCCCTGGCTCCAAGGCACATTTAATGGATCCACAGTACCAACTAACTGGTTTGGCTTTGGGCTAGACTTAAGGGCGTTATCCTAGCAGTCTGCTGGTTTTCACCCTTTAACCCCTATACAGAGCTCTGATCTTTGCTACATGGGAGCCATCAGACCGATACCTCTTGGAATAGCCCCAGTGTTCTTGGTTGCTGAGCGACAAGGTTCAGAGACATCAGTGTGAACCCCCGAAGAATCAGACAATACTCATGGTTAGTGAACAGGCAGAGGTCAGAGCAGACAGAGTCCTTGCAAATCCATAAAACAAGTCCAAGGTCATGGCATGCAGCAATGAATCAGGATGGTAAATAGGCTATGGTAAGTGCAGGCAGCAGAGGGTCAGAGTCAATGAATAAGCAGAGGTTCGGTACACAGGCAGGGAAACAGAAAATAAACCTTCACTGGTAAATTAGCAAGCTAGAAACCTAAAGCTCAGGCACCTCTCTCTTGGGAAAGGTGCATTAAGTACCCACAGGTGTTCAGCTATTGGCTGGCAAAAATTGGAGAAAATGTGCACTCAACCAAACAAGTTATAAGAGCTTCTAAAGCACAGGCAGAAGAGAAATTAGCTCAGTCAGTGAAAGAAGGCGATAAGACATTCTTCAGATACATAAATGAAAAAAGGAAACTAAAACAAGGAATTACAAAATTAAAAACAAAAGAAGGAAGGTATATGGAAGAAGATAAAGAACTAGCTGACTGCCTCAATGAATACTTCTGTTCAGTTTTTACAAAGGAAAATGAAGGAAAAGAACCTCAGTTAGGAAGGAAGACTAATTAATCTTTTGATGCATGTGTCTTTACAGAGGAAGAGGTTCTAAGTAAGCTGTCTAAAATTAATACTAATAAGTCACAGGGGCCTGATGGGATACACTCAAAACTATTAAAAGAGCTTAGCGGTGAACTAGCAAAACCATTAACAGATTTATTTAACCAATCACTGGTAACAGGAGTCGTCCCAGAAGATTGGAAATTAGCAAATGTTATGCCCATTCACAAGAAAGGTAGTATGGAGGAATCGGGCAACTATAGGCCAGTAAGCTCCACATCGATTAAATTCATGGAAACCATACTTAAGGAGAGGATTGTGGAACATCTAAAATCCCATGGATTGAAAGATGAAAAACAGCATGGGTTTACTTCAGGGAGATCATGTCAAACTAATTTTATTGATTTTCTTGATTGGGTGACTAAAATAATATATGGCGGGGGTGCAGTAGACATTGCTTATCTTGACTTTAGTAAGGCTTTTGATACTGTCCCACATAGAAGGCTTATCAATAAATTGCAGTCTTTGGGCTTGGACTCCCATATTGTTGAATGGATTAGGCAGTGGCTGAGGGACAGACAACAGAGGGTTGTAGTCAATGGAGTATATTTAGACCATGGTCTTGTTACCAGTAGGGTACCTCAGGGATCTGTTCTGGGACCCATATTGTTTAATATCTTTATCAGCGAAATTGCAGAAGGCCTCGATGGTAAGGTGTGTCTTTTTGCTGATGACACAAAGATTTGTAACAGGGTTGATGTTCCTGGAGGGATACACCAAATGGAAAAGGATTTAGGAAAACTAGAGGAATGGTCAAAAATCTGGAAACTAAAATTTAATGTTGATAAGTGCAAGATAATGCACCTGGGGCGTAAAAACCCAAGAGCAGAATATAAAATCAGTGATACAGTCCTAACCTCAGTATCTGAGGAAAGGAATTTAGGGGTCATTATTTCAGAAGACTTAAAGGTAGGCAGAGAATGTCATAGAGCAGCAGGAAATGCTAGCAGAATGCTTGGGTGTATAGGGAGAGGCATTACCAGTAGAAAGAGGGAGGTGCTCATGCTGCTCTACAGAGCACTAGTGAGACCTCATTTGGAGTACTGTGCGCAGTAGTGGAGACCATATCTCCAGAAGGATATTGATACTTTGGAGAGAGTTCAGAGAGCTACTAAACTAGTACATGGATTTCAGGATAAAACTTACCAGGAAAGAATAAAGGATCTTAACATGTATAGCTTGGAAGAAAGACGAGACAGAGGGGATATGATAGAAACATTTAAATACATAAAGGAAATCAACAACGTAAAAGTGGAGAAAATATTTAAAAGAAGAAAAACTGCTAGAAGAGGACATAGTTTTAAATTAGAGGGGCAAAGGTTTAAAAGTAATATCAGGAAGTATTACTTTACTGAGAGAGTAGTGGATGCATGGAATAGCCTTCCTGCAGAAGTGGTAGCTGCAAATACAGTGAAGGAGTTTAAGCATGCATGGGATAGGCATAAGGCCATCCGTCATATAAAATAGGGCCAGGGGCTATTCATAGTATTCAGTATATTGGGCAGAATAGATGGGCCAAATGGTTCTTATCTGCCGACACATTCTATGTTTCCTATAAATAAAAAGTCATAGGTTTGGTACACAGATAAAAGTGTTTTTTTCTGTAATTTATAGACACAATTAAACGTCCTTCCCCTTCTACAAACACAGCACACTGGTATTGACAATTTACAATTCAATTACAATGCATGTTATGAAACTGCTATATTATGTTAATGACCCCACCCTTCTGACTATGCGGTAGATTGCTTCATTTGATTTTGGAAAGAGCTGGAGTGTGGTTCTCCCTGAGTTCCTGCTTATCCTTCTACAACAGAAGCTAAGTGTCTCACTTGTTTGTATTTAGTCTTTTCCCCTTGGTTGTGGTTACTAGGTCTCAGGGAGATGTTTGTTCCTTAATCTTGGAAGGAACGGGTTGTCTCAACCCAGCCAATATCTTTAGGGCGCCTCAGGGTCTCCAGGGCTTCCAGGTTCCTATGTATGGGCATTTCTACCTTTACGGAGTGCCCATACGGTTAGAAGTCAAGGCCAGGAGAAGGGTTCTTTAGGTTGTGACCCTTTCCCTTTCCTAGTGTTAAGGCCTAGTGGCTTTTCCCTTCCCTTCTGATTGTCAGTGTGGTGTTTAGTCCTTTACCACTAAAATTGGTGTTTAGTCCTTTACCACTAAAATTGCATAGTATCTTAATGCAATACAATATATGGAATGAAACTGCAATATTAACCCCATAAGGACCCATGACATACATATACGTCATATCTGGCTGGAACTTAAAGACCCATGATGTACATGTACTTCATGGTGATCGGGCGGATGCAGGAGCTGCGCCTGCCCTATCAGTGACAGGGGTCTGGCAGTTACTGATAGCTGGACCGCTGCTGTATGTGCTGGCATCGGTGAAAACACAGATGCCGGCGCATTAACCCTTGCACTGCCATGGTCAGTGCTGACCGCGGCACATG
Source organism: Bufo gargarizans (assembly GCF_014858855.1). Classification (NCBI taxonomy): domain Eukaryota; kingdom Metazoa; phylum Chordata; class Amphibia; order Anura; family Bufonidae; genus Bufo; species Bufo gargarizans. Next base: position 271,114,185 of record NC_058083.1, read on the forward strand.
TGATGTATGGGGAGGGAGCCACCATTGGGTCCCTGTGCTGCTGTAACAGGAACCCGATGGCAGGGAAGGCAGCACGATTGTGGCTGCCTTCCGTGACAGCCTGCAAGATCCAGCCCCCCTGGATCTCACAGGCAAGCAGGCTGAAGGGTAGTTCACAGTGAAATACACTTATAGGCAATGCATCACAATACAGAAGTATTGTAAAGCATTGTAAAGGGAAATAGACCCCCAAAAGTTGAAGTCCCAGAGTGGGACAAAAAAAAGTTTTAAAAAATTTAAGTTTTACATAAAAATTAAAAGTTTCAAGTAAAAAAAAATAAGCGTCCTTTTCCCAAAATTAAAGTAAAAAAAATTGTAAAAAATGGGGAAGAAAATAAAAGTAGACATATTAGGTATTGCCGCGTCCGTATCTACCAGCTCTATAAAAACATCACATGACCTAACCCTTCAGGCGATTTTTTTTATAAAAACTGTGTTAAAAAAACTTTTTTTTTGTCACCTTACATCACTAAAAGTGCAACACCAAGCGATGAAAAAGGCATATGCCCCCAAAATTGTACCAATCTAACTGTCGCCCCTTCTTCCCGCAATAAAAGACAATCGCCCAAAAAGTAAAAAAAAACTATGGCCCCCAGACTATGGAGACACTAAAACATAATTTTTGTTTCAAAAATGCTTTTATTGTGTTAAATAAGAAAAAAAAAAAAAAAGTTGACATATTAGGTATCGGCGTGTCCGTAACAACCTGCTGTAGAAAAATACCACATAACCTTACCCCTCAAGTGAACATCGTAAAAAATAAAAAAGAACTGTCAAAAGGGCCATTTTTTGTCAACTTACATCACAAAAAGTGTAATACCAAGCTATCAAAAAATCATAGGCGCTCTGTTGGAAAGGAAGGGCAAAAGTGCAAAGGAATGCTACTCCCAAAATTTGTTGACTCTTTGTTGATAACTTTTAGGCGATCGCACGTCCCTGTGACTGCGACAATCCATTTGGATGTCTGCACTATCAACTTTGGAGCAATTGTTTAACAAGGACCTTCTGGAGCACAGTTATGCTTGTCCTCTCCACCAGAGGAATGAGAGATGAGAGGTTCTCTTTGTAGCAGGGGTCAAGAAGGGTAAACAACCAGTAATCCGTGTTGTCTAAAATGCGTATAACGCGCGTGGGAAAGGCAGCCTAACATGAAGTCAGCCATGTACGCCAGAGTACCAACAGGCAAGACTTCACTGTCATCATCAGAAGGTGAGCTGACTGTCACGAGGGTGTCAAGAGCCACGTCTGACTCCGTTATACCCGGGGTCAGGAAGTCGCAGCGGGTGGCTGCGCGCTCTATGTCTAAAGATCACGGTGTTTCTTAGTGTTTGTTTTCTGTGTTTGCCTTGCTATCCTTTTTGTCTCACTCAGGGATCCGTAGCTTCTCCTCCTCAGCTGTTTCTTGTCTGCCACTCCCAAACTCCTTATATTCTCCTCTCACACTTCTCTTGTTGCCAGTTATAGAGCTTCCTGCCTGGACATCTATACTGACCCACTGGAGCTGAGAATCTGGTTGTTGTTCCAGAGTGCTACCCTCCGGATCCCTGTTGGGCTTTTTGTTGTCTCCTGTTGTTGCCCTCCTGGGATTATATGTTTAGTTTGTATTGTCTGTCCTCCCCTTGGTGTTTTCCTTTAGAGCTAGTGGTGCGGACTAGTGTTCCCACCGCCCTGTTCACTATCTAGGGCTCATCCTAGGGAAAGCCAGGGTTTTAGGCACGTGATCGGCGTACGGGTGAGGAACCCGTCTAGGGACGACAGGGCAGCCAGGCGCCAGTCGCAAAGTGAGTCAGGGGTCACCACCTTCCCTCTCACTAGGGCAGGGCCTCCCTCTTTTCCTCCCTCCGTGTCACGTATGTGACAGTTACGCCGATCGTGATATTATAACTGGCCCTTATTTTTTTTTTGAGAAAAAAAAAATTTAAAAAAAAAATATATACGTTTTTTTTTTTCTCTACTTAGAATCCAATATGGATCCTATTGCTGCTTTGGCAAAACAGCTTCAAGGCCTGTCTTTGGAGGTGGCGGGATTGAAGGCGTCTGTCCTCCAACAGCAGCAGCAAATGCAGCAGACCGTAAGCCCAGCGGTTGCTATGGGTAACCAGGTTGTTACAGAACCCAAGGTTGTTCTTCCTGACAGATTCTCTGGGGGAAGGGACAAATTTGTGTTGTTCCGTGAGGCCTGCAAATTATATTTTAAGCTGCGCCCTTACTCCTCAGGTAATGAAGAACAGCGGGTGGGGATTGTTATTTCCCTGCTTCAGGGGGACCCGCAATCCTGGGCGTTCTCGTTACCCCCTGGTTCCCAGGCTCTCCGGTCAGTGGAGGGATTTTTTGGGGCTTTGGGTCTCATATATGATGACCCTGACCGTGTCGCCCTGGCTGAGTCGAAGTTACGGAGACTCCTACAGGGAGATCGGCCAGCAGAGGAATATTGCTCAGAGTTCCGCAGGTGGGCTATGGATACTCAGTGGAACGACCCGGCTCTCAGGAGTCAGTTCTGCTCTGGGTTATCTGAAAGGGTTAAGGATGCGCTGGCGCTGTATGAGACCCCCCTTTCCCTTGATGCTGTTATGTCCCTCTCTATCAGGATAGATAGACGTCTTAGGGAGAGATCGAAAATTCCTGAGCAATCGGTAACCTCTCCCAAGCAGCAGTTAGTCTGTACTGACTTGGATGAGCCTATGCAGCTAGGAGGAACTTCTCGTCAGGTCCGTCCTCCTGAGGTTCGCCGTAGGTGGGGGGCTTGTTTTTTCTGTGGGGGGAAGGGTCATTTCATTAATGTCTGTCCCTCCTTTTCCCAAAAACAAAAGACCGTCGGAAAACTACTAACCCCAGGCTGTGCGGAGGATGTCAGCCGGGGGGTATACGTTTCCTCCATACGAACATCTCAATTTGTGTTGCCAGCGGTTATTGTTTTTGGTGTTAAGACGGAGTCTATTTCTTTTTTTCTAGACAGTGGTGCAGGGGTAAATTTGATAGATGCCCATTTTGCCCGCACTATGGGTTTGTCTCTCTGTACGCTGCAGAGACCCATTCCCATATTCGCTATTGACTCTGCTCCTCTGTCTCAGAGAAACCTCACTCACGTTGTCCATAACTTACATCTTCGGGTAGGGGACCACCATAAGGAGCGTCTTTCATGTTACGTTCTGGAGGGCCTTCCCTCTCCTGTGGTATTGGGTCTTCCCTGGTTGGTAGCGCACAATCCAGTGGTGGATTGGCAGGCCAGGGAGATATTGGAGTGGAGTGAGCATTGCAGAGAGAATTGCTTAAATAACAATTGCTTAATCGCCTCCATAGCTTCCCTACCTACATTTATTTCAGACTTTGAGGACGTTTTTTCTGAAAAGGGTTGTCAGAAGCTACCACCTCATCGTCCTTATGATTGCCCGGTTAACCTGATTCCCGGTGCAAAATTACCCAAGTCCAGGTTGTATAATCTTTCGGGTCCCGAGAGACAAGCCATGAAAGATTATATCTCCGAGAGTCTGGCCAAGGGACACATCAGACCCTCTTCTTCACCCGTGGCTGCAGGGTTTTTCTTTGTTAAAAAGAAAGATGGGGGCCTGCGTCCTTGCCTAGATTTCCGTGAGCTAAACCGGATAACCGTCCGAGACCCATACCCTCTTCCTCTCATTCCTGACCTTTTTAATCAGATTGCGGGTGCTAGGTGGTTCTCCAAACTTGATCTTAGGGGGGCCTACAATCTGATTCGTATCAAGGAAGGGGATGAGTGGAAGACAGCTTTTAACACCCCTGAGGGGCATTACGAAAATTTAGTCATGCCTTTCGGTCTGACCAATGCCCCTGCTGTCTTCCAACATTTCGTTAATGATATTTTTAGTCATCTCATCGGCAGGTTTGTAGTCATATACCTAGATGATATCTTAATTTATTCGGCTGATCTGAAAACACATGAAGTACATGTCAGGCAAGTACTGCAGGTCCTACGGACGAATAAATTATATGCGAAAATTGAAAAATGTGTCTTCGCCGTTCAGGAAATACAATTCCTGGGATATCTATTATCTGCTTCAGGTTTCCGTATGGATCCTGGGAAGGTCCAGGCAATTTTAGATTGGGATCTTCCTGAGAACCTTAAAGCTCTACAACGGTTTTTGGGTTTCGCAAATTTCTACAGAAAGTTTATTAAAAATTATTCAGTGATCGTTAAACCCCTTACTGACATGACTAGGAAGGGGACTGATTTTTCTAAATGGTCTGACGCCGCTAAAATTGCATTTTCCTCTCTAAAAGAGAGATTTACCTCGGCACCTGTCCTAATTCAACCTGATGTCTCCCAGCCTTTTATTGTTGAAGTTGATGCGTCGGAGGTGGGAGTGGGGGCTGTATTGTCTCAGGGTCCGTCTCCTGGCAAATGGCGTCCTTGCGCTTTCTTTTCCAAAAAATTATCTGCAGCAGAAAAGAACTATGATATTGGAAATAGGGAACTGTTGGCGATTAAACTGGCGTTTGAAGAGTGGCGTCACTTCTTAGAGGGAGCAATCCACCCCGTCACGGTAATTACGGATCACAAAAACCTTCTGTACCTAGAATCGGCTAAGCGTCTCACCCCTAGACAAGCTAGGTGGTCGCTATTCTTTACCAGATTTAACTTTGTAATCACCTATCGTCCTGGGGCAAAAAATACCAAGGCAGACGCATTGTCTCGTAGTTTCCCTGGAGGGGGTAATGTTAGTGATCCGGTACCTATTTTACAAAGAGGAGTGGTTGTCTCTGCTGTACACTCTGTTCTAGAGGGAAAGGTGTTAGAGGCCCAGGGGGACGCCCCGGCCTCTTGCCCCTCAGAGAAATTGTTTGTACCGTTAAACCTGCGTCTTGAGTTATTGAAGGAACATCATAATTCGGCACTTGCTGGGCACCCGGGTAGTAAAGCAACCTTGGAGCTATTGTCTCGTCGTTTTTGGTGGCCAAGGTTGCGTCAGGATGTAATAGATTTCGTGTCTACTTGTTCTACTTGTGCACGCGCGAAAGTCTCTCATACACGTCCAGCAGGGTCTTTATTGCCACTTTTCATCCCCAATAGACCATGGACACATCTATCAATGGATTTCATCACTGACTTACCTTTGTCTGCGGGTAAAACAGTTATCTTGGTAGTAGTAGACAGGTTTAGCAAAATGGTACACTTTATTGCGCTACCCGCACTTCCTAATGCTAAGACTCTTGCTCAGGTGTTTATCAGTGAAATCGTGAAGCTTCACGGGGTCCCTTCCGATGTGGTTTCGGATCGGGGAACCCAGTTTATTTCTAAGTTTTGGAAAGCTTTTTGTACCCGTTTAGGGGTACACTTATCCTTTTCCTCAGCTTTCCATCCTCAGTCGAATGGACAGACTGAGCGTACCAACCAAAACCTAGAAACATATTTAAGGTGTTTTGCGTCTGAAAACCAAGAGGTGTGGTCATCATATTTACCGTTAGCCGAGTTTGCCATAAATAATCGCCGTCAGGAATCCACTGGCAAGTCACCATTTCTTGGTGCATACGGTTTTCATCCCCAATTTTGTACTTTCAAAGAGGGGGGGTCTTCTGGGGTTCCCGAAGAGGAACGGTTTTCTTCATCTCTTTCATCGGTATGGCAGAAGGTGCAAGCTAACTTGAAAAATATGAGTGGTAAATACAAATGCATGGCCGATAAGAAACGGTCGCCAGGTCCGGACCTAGGAGTGAATGACTATGTGTGGTTGTCTACTAGGAATATTAAGTTGAAGGTTCCCTCTTGGAAACTGGGTCCTAGGTTCATTGGTCCTTATAAAATTGTAGCCGTCATTAACCCTGTGGCTTTTCGCCTGGAGCTACCTCAGACTTTTAAGATCCATAACGTCTTCCATAAGTCGCTGCTCAAGAAGTATGTTCCACCTCTAGAACCATCACCGCTGCCACCTCCTCCTGTTGTTGTGGATGGTAATCTGGAGTTTCAAATATCCAGAATTGTTGATTCTCGTCGGGTCCGCCGCTCTCTTCAGTATCTGGTGCATTGGAGGGGTTACGGTCCCGAGGAAAGAATGTGGGTTCCAGCGTCAGAGGTAAACGCCAACAGGTTGATTCAGGCTTTCCATGTCTCTCATCCGGAGAGACCTGGTCCTGAGTGTCCGGAGGCCCCTCGTGAAAGGGGGGGTACTGTCACGAGGGTGTCAAGAGCCACGTCTGACTCCGTTATACCCGGGGTCAGGAAGTCGCAGCGGGTGGCTGCGCGCTCTATGTCTAAAGATCACGGTGTTTCTTAGTGTTTGTTTTCTGTGTTTGCATTGCTATCCTTTTTGTCTCACTCAGGGATCCGTAGCTTCTCCTCCTCAGCTGTTTCTTGTCTGCCACTCCCAAACTCCTTATATTCTCCTCTCACACTTCTCTTGTTGCCAGTTATAGAGCTTCCTGCCTGGACATCTATGCTGACCCACTGGAGCTGAGAATCTGGTTGTTGTTCCAGAGTGCTACCCTCCGGATCCCTGTTGGGCTTTTGTTGTCTCCTGTTGTTGCCCTCCTGGGATTATATGTTTAGTTTGTATTGTCTGTCCTCCCCTTGGTGTTTTCCTTTAGAGCTAGTGGTGCGGACTAGTGTTCCCACCGCCCTGTTCACTATCTAGGGCTCATCCTAGGGAAAGCCAGGGTTTTAGGCACGTGATCGGCGTACGGGTGAGGAACCCGTCTAGGGACGACAGGGCAGCCAGGCGCCAGTCGCAAAGTGAGTCAGGGGTCACCACCTTCCCTCTCACTAGGGCAGGGCCTCCCTCTTTTCCTCCCTCCGTGTCACGTATGTGACAGTTACGCCGATCGTGATACTGACACTGTATAAGATTGTAGGTGAGGGCCTGCAGGTGAGCTGACCCTGTAAAAGATTATATGAAAGGCTTGACTGTGAGCTGACACTGTAAAAGATTGTAGGTGAGGGCCTGCAGGTGAGCTGACCCTGTAAAACATTATATGTGAGGGCCTGCAGGTGAGCTTACCCTGTAAAACATTATATGCGAGGACCTGCAGTTGAGCTGACCCTTTAAAACATTATGCGAGGGCATATATGCGACGAATAAGCATTTTCATATGATGGATAGTGATGAGCGGTAGAGGCAATATTCGAATTTGCTATATTTTACAAATATTTTGGAGAGTATTTGAATATTCGTTATATTCTACATTCTTTTTTCTTACTCGAAAATCGGCAAGGTAATGATCGCGTAATATGTGAATATTACGCGATCAATACAGGTGTGGGTCAAAAACTAATATTTAGCACTATAGAATATAGTGCTATATATATATTTGTTTTTAGAATATTAGTCATTTTTTCCATCTGAACACATGATTTGCCCAAAAGCAATTTAATCAGGGCGGAATCATGACTTCAGATGGAAAAAAAATGACAAATATTCCCAAAAATTAATACATAGCACTATATTCAATATAGTGCTATATATTCATTTTTTAGAATATTCGCTTCAGATGAAAAAAAATGAATATTCCAAAAAATCTTTTTTTAGAGTTTTTTAGAATATTCGCCGCTCTGCGGTGGTGTGCTGTTTGTTCCCTAAGCATATCAGCTTCAGCACGGACTGTTGACACTTCCCCACTGCAGTGCTACACTGCTTCCAGCTGGCGGCTGATGGCTGACTGGTGCTGCATGCGGATAATTCGGAGGTGGAAGTGGAGGAGGAGGTGGAAGAGGAGAAGTGGGGGTTGGAGCCACTAACATAGGTGATGGCGGAAACCATGATGGAATTAGGGACCGCAATCCTCAGCGTCGGTAGCACCTGTGCCATCCCAGGGTATGACTCGCTCCCGGCCTCCACAATGTTCACCCATTGTGCCGTCAGAGAAATGTAGCGTCCCTGGCCAAATGCACTTGTTCAATTGTCCATGGTCAAGTGGACCTTCCCAGTAACTGCATTGGTTAGGGCATGTGTGACGTTTCGGGACACATGTTGGTGTAAGGCGGGCACCGCACACCTTGAAAAATAGTGGCGGCTGGGGACAGAGTACCGCGGGACGTCCACTGTCATCAGGCTGCGGAAGGCCTCAGTGTCCACAAGACTAAATGGCAACATTTCCAGGGCCAGTAATTTTGAAAGGTGCGCATTTAGTGCTATGGCCTGTGAGTGGATGGCTGGGTATTTGCGCTTGCGTTCAAATGCCTGGGGTAATGACATTTGGACGCTGCGCTGGGACAGGGAAGTGGATTTGGTCGCTGTTAAAGCTTGCGAAAGTCCAGAGCAGGAGGCATTCTCGCCTGTGCCTTCGACAGGCGATTGGCCAGCACATACCATAGGGGAAGAAGAGGCAGTGGTGTGACCCGCAGACACAGATTGTGGACCCAGGCGTTCGTCCCACTTATTACAATGCTTGGATGCTATGTGGCGGATCATGCTGGTGGTGGTGAGGTTGCTGGGGTTCACGCCCCAGCTCATTTTGGTGTGGCACAGGTTGCAAACTACTATTCTTTTGTTGTCTGCACTTTCCTCAAAAAAGCGCCATACTGCGGAACAAAGGGAGATTTACGCAAGGAGCTGCTCCATGGAACAATTGCAGGCCTGTTTGGTGTGACCCACCTTCTCCCTTTTTCCACCCCACTGCCTCTTCCAGCCTGTTGCGGTGCTGCAGATCCTTCCCCCTCTGTACTGCTGTCTTCGCTCGGCATTCCAACCATGTTGGTGAAAGGCGGGCACGGCACACCTTGAAAAATAGTGGCACTGGGGACTGCGTAACGCGGGACGACCTCCAACATCAGGCTGTGGAAGGCAACAGTGTCCACAAGCCTAAGTGGCAACATTTCCAGGGCCAGTAATTTGAAAAGCTGCACATTTAGTGCTATGGCCTATGGGTGGGTGGCTGTTTTTTTCCGCTTGCGTTCAAAGGCCTGGGGTAAGGACATTGCAGGGTGGGAGGCATCCGTGCCTACGCCTTCGACAGTGGATGTCCAGCACCTAACATAGGGGAAGAGGAGGCAGTGGTGTGACCGGCAGACACAGATTGTGGACCCAGGCGTTCGTCCCACTTATTACCGTGCTTGGATGCCAAAGTGGCGGATCATGCTGCTGGTGGTGAGGTTGCTAGTGTTCATGCCCCAGCTCATTTTCGTATTGCACAGTTTGCAAACTACTATTCTTTGGTCGTCCGCACTTTGCTTTAAAAAAAATCCCCATACTGAAGAACATCTACCCCTTGGCAAGGGAGATTTGCGCAAGGGGGTGCTCCGTGGAACAGTTGCGGGCCTGTTTGTTGTGGCCCGCCTTCTCCCTTTCGCATCCCACTGCCTCTTCCAGCCTGTTGCGATGCAGCAGATACCTCCCCCTCTGTACTACTGTCCTTGCTTGGCTTGCCACCTTACCAGGTTGGGTCAGTGACCTCATCGTCCACCACCTCCTCTTCCACTTCCTCACTCTGATCATCCTCTTGACTTATTGACCTATCCACAACCTGTTATTGACAACTGTGTCTCATCCTCTTCATCAACCTCTTGAGACAGTAATTGCGGTTAACTCATTGGCAAATGTGTCTCATCATCATCCACCTCATTAAACACAAATTTCTGTTCCCCACCATCATGTTCTTGTTGGGAATCAGGGCACAAGATATCATGTCCCTCTTCAAGCGTGCTTGGTGAGAGGGTCAAATCAAGTAATGGCGATGAAAAGAGCTCCTCAGAATTTTCGAGTGTGGGGTCACTTGTTTGGCCAGACTCTCCATGGTGGGAAGAAGGAGGATCAGAGTGAGGATTCTGTTGACCAGACTCTTGGCTACTGAGACTGGACTTGGTGGAAGACAGGGTGGTGCTTAACCGACTGGAAGCATTATCTGCTGCAATCCAACTGACCACCTAGTCGCACTGGTCTGACTTCAAGAGTTCTGCGACACCCTGCAAACTGGGACATGAAGCAAGGTATCGTGGATGATTATTATTTTTTTGTGCTCTCGCAGCAGGCACAGTTTTCAATGCACCCAGGGCCACGGCCTCTGCGTGAACCTTCAGCATCACGGCCACTTCCCTGTCATTTAATGCTCGCCTTCTTCATATTAAATGTTATATGCACGCTTGACACACAAGATGTGGCACGGATGTCACAGTTCACAGCAAGCATAGTATATGGAAAAAGTACGTAAAAGTATGGAAAAAGGAAAAAAGATTTAACTTATATTTTCCCTATCTCTGGCCCAGACACACAGAAGGTATTGCACAGATGTCAAAAGTTACGGTAGACACCCTCTATAGAAACAGTATTGAAAATGATGGGGGGGAAAATGTATGGCTATATTAAATTGCTGCCACCACACACAGTAGTCCTTAAAAGGACTTTTGGGTCTTTGAAACGTTTTTCAACTAAATAGATTGTGAATCTTGCGATCACACTCCCTACACTATCTGTCCCTTCCTAAGCGCAGCTCTCCCCGACCAAAAATTAGCCGAACATGTGTCATCGGGTGCTATATAGAACCCGATGACGTGTTCCGGCCAGCCAATCACTATAATGCCAGTAGCCCACATGGCTACTGGCATTACGGTGAGGGCAGTACTTTCCTGTACGTTTATTGTCTGCATAGCAGCCGCAAAACGTGCAGAGAGGAGATTTGAGCATGGCGCTCAAGCACATGCAGTACTCGGCCGAGCACCGCCATGTGCCGAGCATAGCGATGCTCGAGCCGAACAGGAGTTTGGCCGAGCATGCTCACTCAACACTACTAGTAATATTAGCTTAAGACTGATGAAAGGTTCCCTCTAGGAACCTTCTTCAGATATATTAGTGACAGAAAGAAGAAAAACTGTGGTATTGCAAATATTAGAAATTTTGAAAATAACTATATTTGGTTATAAAGCTGTCACCGACTATTTGAATAACTACTTCAGCATTATCAGGTAGCTTTCAATTTTATAATATGTTTGGAGTTGTTATTACCTGTGGTTATAAGGGTCTGGTGTTATAAGAGGCTGATATCCAGATGACCAGTTGGCACCCACCACAGAGTTCTTAAAGAACTCTAATCTGATTATTGTATCTCTTACTAATCTGTTTTTAACCGGACTCTTCAAATTGGGGATGAGGTGATATTCCTGGTGATTGGAAAATGGACAATGTAGTACTCATCCTTAAGAAGGGTAGTATAAAAGAAACTGGTAACTACAGGCCAGTTAGATGAAATTAAAATGGATTTCCTCATCGGTATTCATGAACTAGGGGTGAACTAGACACAGCAACAACAGAAAGCACATCACCGCTGTGAGGGGTGAGGGGTGGCAAACTCCCCTCAAAAACTATGGGTCCATTGTATTTTTTTATTACTCACATTAGACTAATGGCACAATATCAAGACAATCCACTCTAATATCTGTAGTAGTATATAAAACATACAAAAAGCATTGGTTTACTAAGAGCAGTTCATATTAAAATAATCTCATTGACTTTTTTGACCATGTCAGAAAAATGTTGGATGAAGGTGATGCAATAAACATTGTGTATCTGGATTTCAAGAAAGTCTTTGATACAGTGCAACAAAGAGCTAAAAGGATATTGAAATTATGACGTAATCCCTAGATAGTAGAGTGGATTTTAGTTGGCTAAAGACTAATAGACTGTTAAAGAGTAACTATACTTCAATTTGTGTGTACAGTAAATGAATAAAACAAGTGATGCTAAGAAGCTTTGCAGTATATCTTATAAGATAAAAAAAAATGCCTCTTTCTCCACCTAGCCAGCTCCTTTCCCCTTAAACTGACCCTTCACTCTTAGTTCTCTGCCATCTTCAGTAAAGATATGTTAGTATCTCACTGAGAGATTAGATTACAGCTGCAGTCCATAGAAGTTTATAGAGAGGGGAGGGGGTTCTCTAGTTTCATAATTCATGAATTGCTCAAACTGGCATTTGCCATTTTACATAGTACAGTAATGTGAACAGTAGGGCAGGTAAGATGTAAATGGAGGATTATATGACACGGGCAGGGCCCTGGCTGGTGGATTTGCCCATAATGCCTGGCTGTCTGTCAATGAGGAGGGGTGATATAGACATGTGTCATAGGTGCTATGATCCCAGACAAGGAAATTATGTAATTCTGAGCTTGGAGATTGATGAGGAAGATCATCTCTACCACACATAAAATACATTTATATTTAGACACAAAACCAATACAGAAAGTTAGGGGCTTATAGAGAACAATTTAGGAGTTTAGTTAAATTGATTTAATTAATTGATACAGACAGGTTTTAGCTAGGAAAAGGACAAGGGTTACTAAAGGTCCCTTTACATGGGGCGACAATCTAGAAGATTGTTAGGAAGGAAGTGTTCCTTACCGAACAATCTGCTGATTTATATGCAGCGATCTCCTCCAGCTCTTCCAGAGTATGGGGAGGAGCGATCACTAATGCCATCTCTCTTCCCCATACTGTCTCGTTGTTTCCTGGTACCCGATTGTGCTGCACAAAAGATCCAATTACCGATGAAAGAGTGTTTCGCTTGTTCATTGGGTAATCAGCTGTGCATTTACCCCGCAAAATCATTGTGATCAGCTGTTCAATTGTCGGCCCGTCTTAAGGGCCCATGAGTATACTGCAGCCAGCTATTGACAATCCTGTGGTTGGAGCTACAGTGCCCCTTTTTTCCTAATGTGCAGGAACCAGCTAGTAGCCCAATTTATATCTTTATAAAATCATGCACTGGCTGGATACTGTCCAATTGCACCATTTTGTTTTTCAAAAAAGCTGTTGCAAAGTCTCTTCAGTTTTGCAGCATTATGATCAGTATACTACCTGACATATTTCCTGCATCATAGCTACCATATATTGTAGCAGACTCCAATTGCTTTTTTTATTTTTTATTTTTTTGGGCAATTCATTTAGCACAGACTAGTGTACTACATGATGTATTTTCCTGCATCACAGTTACGGTATATCGTAGTGGACTCTCTTGTTTGAGAACAGGTGATGCTTCTAGCGTTCTGTTAGGGAAGGTATGCAGCACAGTAAGTGGTAAAGTTACACTGAAGCAGACAAAATTGTCCTCCACAAGTGTGGAAAACATTACTTTTGTGAAAATTAATTAGACATGGATCTGTGAGGATTTTCACACACCTACAGCTGAGGCCAATAAATAGATCTGCCATTGCAGACAGTGGCTATTTACAGTATCACCACCCCAATGATGTCCCTGCTGCTGTCTGCCTGTTCATCATGTTCCATACTGTTCTGCTGGGGTAGCTGCTAATATCCCTACTGCCACTTCAACCATTACTACGCCTATGCAACCAAACATTTCCTATGTATCAGGCTCCATACTGTACTACTACCCCCTGCTGCCACTACTACTATTACTATGCCTACACAGCCACACATTAGTGTTGAGCGGGAGGTGCCATATTGGATTTCGCGAATATTCGCTTGAATATTCATCTTATATTTGTCAAAATCGAATATTCGTCATTATTGTATTTATCGCGATTAATATGCGATTTAATCATTCGCATATTACGATTTTTAAGCTTAGAATTAGAAGTTATAAATTATGACTTCTAATTGCCTTATAACGTAATAATAAGGCAACTTTTCTATTCTTTAATCTTGGAGATCTAGATTTAACACGAATATAGCGCTATATTCTATGTCTTTCTTAATAAAAGAATCAAGATAGCAAAGTATTCTTTATTCTACATCAACGAAGATAGCAAAGTATTCTACATCAACGAAGATAGCGAAGTATTCTACATCAATGAAGATCGCGAATATTATTGCATTGCAATTCCAGCTTTGGTGATTTTGCTATAGGTGGTATTGGTAGAATTAACTAATGAAACAAATATAGTACTGTATGTCAGAATAGTGCATTATAAAAGTTGGATTCGCAATGCGGTTAATAATAGCAAATATTATGGCATTGCGATTACAATTTAGGCGATTTTGATAATGGTGGTATTGGGAGAATTAACAGTCAGATATAACAAATATAGTATTATATCTAAGAATAGTGCATTATAAAAGTTGGATTCGCAATGCGATTAATAATAGCAAATATTATCGCATTGCGATTACAAATTAGCACTGCTAGATTCCATATTCGTTAACTTCGTTAATTCTAGCAAGCTGACCCATTCCATTAGAGACCCAGCAGCAGCTACAAGTTAAAATCGCAATGCGATTA